>NW_019416705.1:320987-322936 GCF_000390285.2 Anoplophora glabripennis | reverse complement strand
ATTCAATTTCAATCGAAGGATCCAGCTATGCATCCAAGAAAATGGGGGCATATCGAACATGTCTTGTAATTCCACCATCATCTATCGTATCTATGCAACTTTAAAGTTGCGACCATTTTACTTTCAATATTAATATCCTAGGTAAAAGAATTGGCAATTATTATTAGAGAAAGCTGCTTCTTGTAAAAGGGCAGATTTATTGCGATACAGTTAAAATTGTTAAATCGCAACGAAACAGAAAACTATTTTTTGCGTAAATAACGAGCGTTCAAATAAAAACGTGGTCGAAGTTGGCTCTGACACATTGGACGTAGGGAGTAGCTTATAGCGACCAACTTAAGCTCATTTCTCAACGAGCTGTATAGCAGCTGTCAGTTTCAATAACGTTAATGACTATATAACTTTATTTTATAGAATAAAGGTTTTTCAGAAGACCANACTTCCATATTCCATCAATCTTGCGTCCATTTCTAAAGTAGGACTCTATGATAAACACTTTTTGTTCTTGAGAAAACACCATTTTAAACGCTTTTTAAAACGAAAATATTCAAATTGATAGCGGCGATATAGTGCTTTGACAGATGACGTTTAAGTGCATTTGCTATACGCTACGCCCTACGTCCAAATTTTCAGAACCAACTTGACCACGTTTTTATTTGAATGCTCGTTACTATGAATGCTACAAAATTTCACCAAGATACTTACTACGATAGTAGTGATTGTAGTGAGTATTTGTTGTACTTGAGTAGTAGTGATAACGATTGTCTAAAATTGAAAAAAAATTTTTTGCCTAAAAACTATGAATACTACAAGATTTTACCAAGAGCACGAAACTCTCGAAAAAGGACTGATGCATCAATAAAAATAAAATGAATTAATTCCAGCGACCAAAATAAAAAGTTCTGGTAATTCTTGTACCAAGACACTCAAGAATTTACCACTAGCCCAAGGCAGATGGACGCGGTTGCTTCATCAAAATATGAGTTTTACTTAGGAACAAGTCCACAGCAAGTTTCATTAAAATCCATCGTAACATTCTCCAGGTATTACAAAAAACATATTTCTTTTTTTTCAAGAACTTTGACAGTCAATAGCAGAGAAGCCAGACATTTTTTCTTAATGGAAGTTAGGGCAAATAGTCTTCTTTTGGGCCAAAGAATATCGCAGTACCTTTTTGATCATGCGCTTATGGGACACCCTGTATAATTACCCTCGCACATAATGGGCAATCACTTTTGCTGAGTTGTTTTATTCTTCGTAAATCTGGTTACGGGTTACATGTTCATATTATCCCCGAGTCTTCTNAAATTTTCGAGATCTACTAATTATTATATTCTCAACATTTTATACTAAGTAACTTTTCTAAAATCTGTTGGGAAGTAGATCAAACCTGAGACTCCTTTTTGTGAGCAGTTTTTTTTCAAGTTTTATCACCAGATTAAAAAATATATATATTATTTTTTCTACCACCGAGGTAAATGTAAATAAGATTCACAAAATTGGATGTCAAGTGAAATATCATTACTAGATTCTACGTTAAAAAATAAACAAAACATAAAAACTTTTTGAGTTATGTTCCCGTCCAGTTAAAAAAGTGATTTCTCGAAAAACACTTTTAAAGTTTTGTTGTCATTCAGCATAAGAAATTCGTTATATACAGGGTGTCCGGTAAGTACCTCCTAATCTCTCGGGAGTGTATAGGGGAGGTCAAAATAAAACTAGTCCTTCCTATATATTTTTTTCCTAATGTGCCCCCTAACGGAGTTATGGGGGGTCAAAGGGGTACCTAGAAATTAACGTTTAGGGTTATAACTTTGAAACCACCCTGTATATTTTAATAAAATTTTCGTACGTTGTATTACACATGGAGCTCTACGATTTGATGCTAAAATCAACTTTTTGCTATTATCAGGTGTCCAGAAACGGACTGGCCCTATCACAATTTTTCT
>NW_019416705.1:317601-320791 GCF_000390285.2 Anoplophora glabripennis | reverse complement strand
TATCTATCTATCTATCTATCTATCTATCTATCTATCTATCTATCTATCTATTACTAACATGTTTTAATTATTTTTATGTAAATTTATTACATTTATTAAAAAAATAAATTCCCAGCTAAAAGGTAGACATGATTCTGATTTTTTCAAAAAGATTTGGAAGTAAAGAGTTAAAATCAGTAACAGACTTGATCGATTCAGTGTTTTTTTCTATACATACCTATTATTTTATATCTCGTCAGTGGGGAGAGATATCGAATAACATTCTTGTTAAAAGAGAAAAAAAGGACCTTCACACGAGAAAAAAAATTATGAAATTGGAAAAAATAATTTTGACGACGTCACAGCACTTAGAACTTATGTCGATGGCATATTAAGTCGAATACTTATTGCTCAAACTCCTTCATATACCTACTAACCTTTCAACAATTTAAGTTAAAATTGAACATTTTAGACAATTTTACAATATACATGTCGGAGATGTCTTTCTCACAGACCGAGTCCTTCAGACTTTGGAAATTTCAGAATTCTTTACTCAAGGAATACCCTTTTATAAATTGTACCTAGACCATACAATTTAGAAATACCTAGTTATTTATGAATTAAGCCGGTTATGTTTTTCCCGAGTTTTATGATGACAAGCTTGGGTTTGGAGGGACTTACGGGTCACTCAACGTAGCCGCGGTCAAAGGATAGATAGCATTTACCTTAATAGTAGGTACTTTATAAGGGAATCCCTGGGATATAACGAATTTGATTGGTTCATTTAAGAATCATTTTGACCTGACAATTGAAGAGAAGTACAGAGAGATGTACTGAAAGCAGTTCTACTTGAGCATTGAAGACCTGAGTACACTACTATTCTGTTGACCGTGGATTCGTTATCGGGCCTTCGGTTGTTGTCATAAAACACCTCGAGTATTTTATTTGTAACGTTTTATTTTAAATCATTTTCATTTACGGTATTACTTATTATTTCGTGAAGATGAGTGACACGAGTAGTGATATTAACGCCCTAGTTAGCCTTACGACTCCGACATACATATACACTCTTTTGTACGATTTCTATAGGTTTCTATAGATTGCGTAGTTTTGGAGTAAAATTGAGTGAACAAAATTGTTTATTTTGGAAACAATTACTTATTTGACAAGAAGATATAAAAACTTAAAACTGATTAGTTAAAAATGCAGTTTATTTACTATTTTGATCAAAAATTGTTTTCGTTTATTCTTGCTTTACTGAGTTTTCTCATTTCTGAAAAAATGTATTTTTTTCACGAACAGTTTTATTCAAAAAAAAAAAATTCTTACAAAGTGGATACTCCTATTTTTCATGATTTGCTATCAATGTAAATAGCTTGCAATTTAGAAAAAAATATATTTTTGTAGCATTTGATATCATTTTTAAGTAAATTTTAATCCCTATTTTAAGGTAACATCTAAAGTTTTAAATGTCCAAAAAGTAGAAAAATGATGATTAGAACTAAAAAAATATTTCGACCATCACATTCAAAACCTGACAGTAATATTACCTTTCAAATTTTATTGTTTTATATTGAACAATTTCGGAGATGGTTAGATAAAACCAACAAAGTGTACAGGTATGTCATATTATTTAATAATATTGCTACTTTATGCCTACTGACACGCTTATCTACTGACACAAAGTGACCTACTAATCTGTAGATGCCAGTGTCTAGTACCGCAACTAATAATATTCTGGGAAACAACAATCTAGAAAATAGCTAATATCATTCATCAGGAAAGTTACCAGACAAGGACAGGTTTCGAACTTATTAGTTCTCGTCAGTATGCCGTAGATCTATGAAACAGTGCCTCAAACAAGGGTTTCATTCAACATCTCCGAAACGTAGGAACAAATAAATGAAATTTTCGAGATCTACTATTATATTCTCAACATTTTATGCTAAATAATTTTTCTAAAATTTGTTGGGAAGTAGATCAAACCTGAGACACCTTTTTGTGAGCAGTTTTTTTTCAAGATTTATCACCAGATTAAAAAAATTATATATTTTCTATCACCGAGGTAAATGTAATAGTACGTCGGGTACACCAAAAAAAGCTGCATTTTTTGATTGGAATGTGCCACTTTCTGTGGTTACATTTGATGCCAAAAGGAAACTTTCCAGATAGGGAGCCACGTGAAAATTCGTGTAGAACACCAAAATGGCGGCCATTACAGATGGCCGCCATTAGCCGCACTAATTTTCTTGTATCTCAGCTCCTAATTGTCCGATTTCAATTTTATTTTTTTTTGTTTGAAAGCTCTTGTAAAGGGGACACTTTTTTGTCCCTATACATTTATCTCTACACCTTAAGGGTTCCGCACAATTTTCAAAAACCTGATAGTTGACTGATAGTCAAAGCAGGCTGAGTTGCTCTAGTTGTGTTCTCTGCTGAAGTGTCACCATGGAGTAAATAACACACTAGAGCCAGAAGTTCTGGAGGAACGCTTGCAGTTTGTTGATCATCATTAAGGTGACCATTAAAAGTAACTTTTTTCTGGGTTATTACTTTTCTAATTTGTTTAATGAATCTTTCACATGCAACAGCATCATCATCAAGGTTTTCAGAATGAACATTTTGAAAAATATTAGCATCATCTCGGTGCAGGAAGCATTCTCTGCCTGAAAGTTGAGCTTTGAGTTTTAGGAAATGTTTGAGAATTCTCTCACGTAGACGGGTAGTATGTGTACTTGGAAGGTCTTTACTTTCCACGCCCAGAAGATTTGCTAGGCTGTTTGTATAAAGAATTTGAAGATCAGGCATTTTGAATACAATCTCAGTGTTTTCAGTTTCAGAGGTCTGGATTTTCTCTCTCATGAAGCGCGCAACGGAAGCAAAGGCCATACTTTCGCAGATAGAGTTGACCTCTTCCTCTTTTATTCCACTTGATCTTCTCAGACAATTTGTCAGATTTGTATAGCACTTCGAGTGGTACTTCGCTTCTTTGGCAACTAAATCGCCACCCTCGAGGAACGCTTTAAGTTCAACGTTATTGGTAATTTCGGAACATCTCTTAATTTTATCGTCTTGTAGAGAAGAAACCTTATATAAAGATTTTCGAGTAATACCCTTCTTATTGCATATAAAACATATTTCATCTTTCATTTTAATAGATAATGTTGTACGGGCCCCAGACCTTGTTTTTTTTTCATTTGATTCTGATGGA
>NW_019416705.1:294548-315698 GCF_000390285.2 Anoplophora glabripennis | reverse complement strand
ATAATATTTTTCAGTTTGATAAAATTACTCTGTCAAAATTTTGAGAAAAATTGTGATAGGGCCAGTCCGTTTCTGGACACCTGATAATAGCAAAAAGTTGATTTTAGCATCAAATCGTAGAGCTCCATGTGTAATACAACGTACGAAAATTTTATTAAAATATACAGGGTGGTTTAAAAGTTATAACCCTAAACGTTAATTTCTAGGTACCCCTTTGACCCCCCATAACTCCGTTAGGGGGCACATTAGGAAAAAAATTATAGGAAGGACTAGTTTTATTTTGACCTCCCCTATACACTCCCGAGAGATTAGGAGGTACTTACCGGACACCCTGTATAAAGATTTTCGAGTAGTACCCTTCTTATTGCATATAAAATATATTTCATCTTTCATTTTAATAGATAACGTTGTATGGGCCCCAGACCTTGTTTTTTTTTCATTTGATTCTGATGGAGCCTGTAGACTGTCTTCAGATGACGTACTGGGCAAGGACGATGATCGTTTGCGTTTCTTTGCCCTGTCAAGTTTTGTTTTATTGAAGTCAAGGGCACACTTTTTGTGCCACTTTGCCTTGTTTCTTCGAAATGTTCTTTCTATTCCATCTCCCTCATTTAACTTTTGTAAATCCAAACCATGGGGCACTGCACCTATATACTGAAATTCCATTAAATTTTCTGTAAGCGTCCTGTAGCCAGCACCAACAAGTGATTCAGCAGTGTGTGTGGCAGGGCAAATCAAGTTTTCATCACTAGATTTTTGACATAAACAACATATTGTCCAATCTATGGCACTGGTACTAGAAGGAGATTCAGAGTTAATATCTGCCAGCCGCAGAGGCCTTGAGGCCATTTTCAAAAATTTTGAAAACTGTCAAATCTGAAACAAAGAAGGTCTAATGTTTGAAATTAGTAAACCTTCATAATAGAATGGAAACAAATATAAGAGAACGCCACAAATCATCAAATTACAAAGAGACCTAAAATTTAAAAAATATTTGTTTTTTTTTGAAAAATGTGCAGAATCCTTAAGGTGTAGAGATAAATGTATAGGAACAAAAAAGTGTCCTCTTTACATGTGCCATCAAACAAAAAAAAAATAAAATCGAAATCGGACTGTTAGGAGCTGAGATACAAGTAAATTAGTGCAGCAAATGGCGGCCATCTTTAATGGCCGCCATTTTGGTGTTCTACACGGATTTTCAAGTGGCTCCCTATCTGGAAAGTTGCCTGTTGGCATCAACTATGACCACAGAAAGTGGCACATTCCAATCAAAAAATGCAGCTTTTTGGCGTTTTTAGCCATGTACCTGACGTACTACGTACTACGATAAAGTTGGGTACACTGTCGCAATATGCGCTACGTTTCACCTCACCGCGGGTTCAGGTGATAGACTGTCTTTGCCTTTCTATCCATTCTATGAATTGAAACGCAGGTTGTTGCTTTGCTTTTTCTAGCTTGATTCCTTCCCCAGCTGATATTTGCACCACGCTGACCATAAAAATCACTTGCCTGTTTTGCTCTTTAGCTAACTCTATTGTGATTTTGCTTTTAGTCCGATTGCCGCTTAACACCGTAGTCGACGACAATGTGTAATCCTAGCTTTAGAATAGTAATTAAGACTGTTTATTGCCGCCGCCGCTCAGGTGTCATAGTGATAGTTAACAAAGCGTCACAAATTTAGCGCTCGTTCAGAGACCTAAGAGAGAGGTTCGAACTTCATGGTAATTCGACCCCAGAAATCGATTGGTGACACTGGCAGTCGGCTCCAACCAACCGTTTCGAAGATAGGTCTACCATATCCAAGTTCGGCAATTTCTGACATCCCTGCGGACCATATATCAGCGACCAAACCCGCCACCCCGCAATTTACCCAGAATTTCTAAAATTCCGGTGTCAACCTTTACCTGGCTTGTGACCCCTCGTTTAGCAGTAAATCGAAGGCGCAGAATACAACGCTGATAGTTACAGACATAACTACTCAACCGTTCAGGAGATAGAAAACGAATCTATACTTCAACGCAAGGACCGATCCCATGGAGTTTTTGGAGAAGCTCTGTGAATTCCAAGAACACAGCGACATATCAATGTCTGCTATATTACCCGCCTTGTATGAGATTTATCAAGGCACTGTTTCAGCATGGTATCGGAACAACCGTGATTTATGGAACTGCTGGAACGACTTTATTGGCGACTTCAAACAATTCTACCTGCTCGCCAATTACGAATCGTTCCTACAAGAGCAGATCTAACACTGCTCCAAAATGTAGTAGTCTGACCGAGACTCCCTACAGACTCTGCTATGCCGACATTCCCATCAGACAGGGCCTTACACCGACTATGTGGAAATTTGCTTCCTGAATACCGGCAGTACATCCGTCAAAGTAGGCACCTGTCTGCCCGCCCGTAACATTAACACCAGCAAAGACCCAGACAACCACGATTAGACCGCAGAACAGGAGAGATTGTAGCCAAGCCTGTAGACAGTAAATATAGCTTTGCTCTTTATCCGTTTGATCGCTTCCTGGTATCTGCACCTCACTTGCATAACAGCTTGGTTGTTTTAGCGCTTCGCCTGCTCTATTGTGCTTTGCGTTTAGTCAAGTCACCGTTTAACACCGTACCGTTATTTTNGAAGCCATTTTCAAAAATTTTGAAAACTGTCAAATCTGAAACAAAGAAGGTCTAATGTTTGAAATTAGTAAACCTTCATAATATAATGAAAACAAATATAAGAGAACGCCACAAATCATCAAATTACAAAGAGACCTAAAATTTAAATAATATTTGTTTTTTTTTTAAAAATGTGCAGAATCCTTAAGGTGTAGAGATAAATGTATAGGAACAAAAAAGTGTCCTCTTTACATGTGCCATCAAACAAAAAAAAAATAAAATCGAAATCGGACTGTTAGGAGCTGAGATACAAGTAAATTAGTGCAGCAAATGGCGGCCATCTTTAATGGCCGCCATTTTGGTGTTCTACACGGATTTTCAAGTGGCTCCCTATCTGGAAAGTTGCCTGTTGGCATCAACTATGACCACAGAAAGTGGCACATTCCAATAAAAAAATGCAGCTTCTTGGCCATGTACCCGACGTACTATAAATAAGATTCACAAAATTGAATGTCAAGTCAAATATCATTACTAGATTCTACGTTAAAAAATAAATAAAACATAAAAACTTTTTGAGTTATGTTCCCGTCCAGTTAAAAAAAATGATTTCTCGAAAAATACTTTTAAAGTTTTGTTGTCATTCAGCATAAGAAATTCGTTATATGTATACCTTCATCAGCGATGCTTGCATCATATTCCCTTCTTTATTGATATTCTCTTCATCCTCCTCTTTTCGACTTGATCCGAGACTCAATATGGCCTCTAAACTACCACACGTTCTATAGAGTTAACAATAAACAAATATTTATTATCTAAGGTTAATTATTGACACATTGTTAGTAAATATAAGTAAAAATAAAAAAGAATTTATGAGGAATTACCCATAGAATTACTGGGATGTAGGGATATTCATTATGGAATTACTGGAATATAAGAGGAATTATTATTAAAGAATTACCAGGATCTAGAGGGATATAGTAGGATTTGTTAAGAATTTTCAATAATTTAAGTAGAAATGAAAGAATTTATTTAAAAAAAGTACGCATCTGTACACTTTTTAGCTAATGTATGGTTGAAACTGTCCGTAAGTTGTTGTCCGAAAAAAAAAACGTTTTGCGAAATGTATAAAGTAATAATTAGTCGAACCGTAATCTAATTTTTCTTCTAAACCAATTATTTTTCATAAAACTGTGGGTAATTTGAATTTTTCCGCATCCAAGTGAACAAACAAGCAAAAGAGGTGAACTGGGGACGATGTAACAGTTTGGAGCAGGCACTTCCCCGGTTGCGTTTGTTTTGAATGAAAAGAGCAAATTTACGAGAGCTGGAAAAGGTCCATTTACGACTTTAATTCAAATGGGTCGGAAATGAGTTGAGTAAATAAAGTGAATGGGAGCGCTATTTTAAAGAATAAAATTCAGAGGTGCATATCTAAGCTTGCACTCCCATTGGCGAAGAAACCAGGAAATCATTGAAAACTAAAATAGAACTCGGCAGGGCAACAATATTTTCCCATTCGAATCGAAAAAACTTAATTTTAATCTATTTAATTCCGACAGTTCGTCGAAACTAGTTTTGAAAACTGTTTCTCCCCCTGGCTTGCCGCCACTGGCAAACCGCAATGTTAAGGATCTCGTGTCCTAGCAAAAACAAATTCGAAACTTTAGCCATAAATTAGTCGTCTTAATGCAACGAGAGCCCTCCGGGCTTTACCGTTACACTAAGTAACCGGTTAATACGGAATCTTTCTATTTATGTTCCTTACCAAAATAAAAATATTTTCCCCGAGACGGCGACCACTCTTTTGTGCTAAATTAGCAAGTTTTTATGGGAGGGAATTAGACAGAACAAGTTTTCTTTCTGAAAGTAAGAGAGCATTCCAAGGAAATTAAAGCGCATAAGAGCCCTAATGTTTTTACCTTCTGTTTTATTTATTTATTTTATCTCTTACTCTCTACCGACCTTAGAGATACGTTAGTGCATTATATGCATTAAAATTAAATGTACTGCATTGAAACATGCAACAACAGTTAAATTAATGGAAAATTGGGAAACCTGAAACATCAAGCGGCAGAAACCAAATTCACAGATTTAAACTAACAAAAAACTACATGCACATGCATTTAATATACTAAAATAACGCATTGTATTACTAAATAAACTGTTAAAAATATTTATTTTATATAGAAATTTATATAAAAAGTTTAACAGATATTGTGGATACACAAAAGTTACTTTATATAAAAAAGAATATTTATGTTTGTCCAGAACTACATATAAACACTATTCCAAAACGCGGAGCACAATATTATATTTGATAACAAGGAATGTCATCAAAAATCATCATTGAGCTCTCGTCAGCAGAATTTTTCAAAATTTTCAACATAGCATATTATACAGGGAAAGTTCAGGTTTCAAAAAAAGTGTACAAGTTCCTCATGGAAAAATAATAGGGGTAGTTCATATCAAGTTTTTTTCTTAGACGCCATGTTTCCGAGATACAGTGTGTTGAAGTTGTTACTTTCCAAATAGTTTTCCTTAATTATCTTTAAATCGGCTAAGGATAAAAATGTCAAAATTTGTACACGAGTAAACATCAACTGTGCGTTAAAAATAATGTGCAAACGGTTTATTTTTGAAAAGCAATGTCGCCGGTACAGGTAATTGGAGGGGTACAATCGAAAAAAAATGTGTTAAAAGTCAATATTTATTACATTTCTAAACGGTTCTGTAAACTCTAAAGCATACTACAAAAAAAGGTATACTTGTCGAAATTAAGTTGCATTTTTTTGCTCACATAAAGCGGCACAAGTACATTAACAAAATATTAAATTGAAAGAGGACCTTACCATTGAATGAGCTGAAGACATTTAGCTACTAACAGTATTTGCATTTAAGAATATATTTTAATTTCTTACGTATCACATGAAACAGTTAAACTAAAGATAAAAATAACTAACATTAAAAAATGTAAATCAAAATAAGCAGATTATGGTAATTAATTGTCTATTAAACAGCTGCACAATTAAATAAATGAGCAAAATTTTGAAATACTACAGTACTGTAGATGCTGAAATTGTCTCCTATTTTCTTCTATGCAACTTCATTTTTCTCGAAAATGGTACATGCTACCGAATTTATTTCGACAAGTATACCTTTTTTTATAGTATGCTTTAGAGTTTACAGAACCGTTTAGTAATGTAATAAATTTTGACTTTTAACATATTTTTTTTTCGATTGTACCTCTCCAATTACCTGTATTGGCGACACTGCTTTCCGGAAAGAAACCGCTTGCACATTATTCTTAACGCACAGTTGATGTTTACTCATGTACAAATTTTGACATTTTGTATCTCTAAACAAAATTTTGTTTCTGAGAAAAAAATTATTGACATTGTAGTACTTTGAACCTTTACATCGCTAGGCTACTGTAGTCTTTAGCGTCATTCGCGTTGCACTCTTTCTCTCTCCACGTGGCCATAGGCGATTACGAATACTGGAATCCGATAGTGTTTACATTAGTTTATCATGTGTTATAGCAACTCGGAGTTGATGGATTTCGTTTTAATTTATCGTGAAGCAAGACAACATTTGTGTTACTTCGTACTTTATTTGTTGATATAAAATAGGCGTTATAAAATGTTATTTATTTCTTTCCCTGGGAAAGAAATTCTTTCAATTTTTTGTCCGTTCATTTTTTATTACTCTTTGCCGCCGTGCCAGTCGCCGACTGCATGCTTTGCCTTGCGCAAGGTCAGATTTTACAGTGAACAAGTTTCCAGTGCCGTGCGAAGTGTATTTTTAAATAATTTTCGAACTGCCTTTTTTGAGTTTTTTTTTACCAAATTGTATTTGTAAGAGCCCTCTGTATATTCAATTTTTTTTTTTTTTGGACAAGTTCTGAATCATCTTGTATACATTGCCGAAAGAAATATTTTTTTANTTCTATTCCATCTCCCTCATTTAACTTTTGTAAATCCAAACCATGGGGCACTGCACCTATATCCTGAAATTCCATTAAATTTTCTGTAAGCGTCCTGTAGCCAGCACCAACAAGTGATTCAGCAGTGTGTGTGGCAGGGCAAATCAAGGTTTCATCACTAGATTTTTGACATAAACAACATATTGTCCAATCTATGGCACTGGTACTAGAAGGAGCTTCAGAGTTAATATCTGCCAGCCGCAGAGGTCTTGAGGCCATTTTCAAAAATTTTGAAAACTGTCAAATCTGAAACAAAGAAGGTCTAATGTTTGAAATTAGTAAACCTTCATAATATAATGAAAACAAATATAAGAGAACGCCACAAATCATCAAATTACAAAGAGACCTAAAATTTAAATAATATTTGTTTTTTTTTTAAAAATGTGCAGAATCCTTAAGGTGTAGAGATAAATGTATAGGAACAAAAAAGTGTCCTCTTTACATGTGCCATCAAACAAAAAAAAAATAAAATCGAAATCGGACTGTTAGGAGCTGAGATACAAGTAAATTAGTGCAGCAAATGGCGGCCATCTTTAATGGCCGCCATTTTGGTGTTCTACACGGATTTTCAAGTGGCTCCCTATCTGGAAAGTTGCCTGTTGGCATCAACTATGACCACAGAAAGTGGCACATTCCAATAAAAAAATGCAGCTTCTTGGCCATGTACCCGACGTACTATAAATAAGATTCACAAAATTGAATGTCAAGTCAAATATCATTACTAGATTCTACGTTAAAAAATAAATAAAACATAAAAACTTTTTGAGTTATGTTCCCGTCCAGTTAAAAAAAATGATTTCTCGAAAAACACTTTTAAAGTTTTGTTGTCATTCAGCATAAGAAATTCGTTATATGTATACCTTCATCAGCGATGCTTGCATCATATTCCCTTCTTTATTGATATTCTCTTCATCCTCCTCTTTTCGACTTGATCCGAGACTCAATATGGCCTCTAAACTACCACACGTTCTATAGAGTTAACAATAAACAAATATTTATTATCTAAGGTTAATTATTGACACATTGTTAGTAAATATAAGTAAAAATAAAAAAGAATTTATGAGGAATTACCCATAGAATTACTGGGATGTAGGGATATTCATTATGGAATTACTGGAATATAAGAGGAATTATTATTAAAGAATTACCAGGATCTAGAGGGATATAGTAGGATTTGTTAAGAATTTTCAATAATTTAAGTAGAAATGAAAGAATTTATTTAAAAAAAGTACGCATCTGTACACTTTTTAGCTAATGTATGGTTGAAACTGTCCGTAAGTTGTTGTCCGAAAAAAAAAACGTATTACGAAATGTATAAAGTAATAATTAGTCGAACCGTAATCTAATTTTTCTTCTAAACCAATTATTTTTCATAAAACTGTGGGTAATTTGAATTTTTCCGCATCCAAGTGAACAAACAAGCAAAAGAGGTGAACTGGGGACGATGTAACAGTTTGGAGCAGGCACTTCCCCGGTTGCGTTTGTTTTGAATGAAAAGAGCAAATTTACGAGAGCTGGAAAAGGTCCATTTACGACTTTAATTCAAATGGGTCGGAAATGAGTTGAGTAAATAAAGTGAATGGGAGCGCTATTTTAAAGAATAAAATTCAGAGGTGCATATCTAAGCTTGCACTCCCATTGGCGAAGAAACCAGGAAATCATTGAAAACTAAAATAGAACTCGGCAGGGCAACAATATTTTCCCATTCGAATCGAAAAAACTTAATTTTAATCTATTTAATTCCGACAGTTCGTCGAAACTAGTTTTGAAAACTGTTTCTCCCCCTGGCTTGCCGCCACTGGCAAACCGCAATGTTAAGGATCTCGTGTCCTAGCAAAAACAAATTCGAAACTTTAGCCATAAATTAGTCGTCTTAATGCAACGAGAGCCCTCCGGGCTTTACCGTTACACTAAGTAACCGGTTAATACGGAATCTTTCTATTTATGTTCCTTACCAAAATAAAAATATTTTCCCCGAGACGGCGACCGCTCTTTTGTGATAAATTAGCAAGTTTTTATGGGAGGGAATTAGACAGAACAAGTTTTCTTTCTGAAAGTAAGAGAGCATTCCAAGGAAATTAAAGCGCATAAGAGCCCTAATGTTTTTACCTTCTGTTTTATTTATTTATTTTATCTCTTACTCTCTACCGACCTTAGAGATACGTTAGTGCATTATATGCATTAAAATTAAATGTACTGCATTGAAACATGCAACAACAGTTAAATTAATGGAAAATTGGGAAACCTGAAACATCAAGCGGCAGAAACCAAATTCACAAGTTTAAACTAACAAAAAACTACATGCACATGCATTTAATATACTAAAATAACGCATTGTATTACTAAATAAACTGTTAAAAATATTTATTTTATATAGAAATTTATATAAAAAGTTTAACAGATATTGTGGATACACAAAAGTTACTTTATATAAAAAAGAATATTTATGTTTGTCCAGAACTACATATAAACACTATTCCAAAACGCGGAGCACAATATTATATTTGATAACAAGGAATGTCATCAAAAATCATCATTAAGCTCTCGTCAGCAGAATTTTTCAAAATTTTCAACATAGCATATTATACAGGGAAAGTTCAGGTTTCAAAAAAAGTGTACAAGTTCCTCATGGAAAAATAATAGGGGTAGTTCATATCAAGTTTTTTTCTTAGACGCCATGTTTCCGAGATACAGTGTGTTGAAGTTGTTACTTTCCAAATAGTTTTCCTTAATTATCTTTAAATCGGCTAAGGATAAAAATGTCAAAATTTGTACACGAGTAAACATCAACTGTGCGTTAAAAATAATGTGCAAACGGTTTATTTTTGAAAAGCAATGTCGCCGGTACAGGTAATTGGAGGGGTACAATCGAAAAAAAATGTGTTAAAAGTCAATATTTATTACATTTCTAAACGGTTCTGTAAACTCTAAAGCATACTACAAAAAAAAGGTATACTTGTCGAAATTCGGTAGCATGTACCATTTTCGAGAAAAATTAAGTTTTTTTTTGCTCACATAAAGCGGCACAAGTACATTAACAAAATATTAAATTGAAAGAGGACCTTACCATTGAATGAGCTGAAGACATTTAGCTACCAACAGTATTTGCATTTAAGAATGTATTTTAATTTCTTACGTATCACATGAAACAGTTAAACTAAATATAAAAATAACTAACATTTAAAAATGTAAATGAAAATAAGCAGATTATGGTAATTAATTGTCTATTAATAACTAATTTTAGATTTTGTAAACTACTACAATACCATTACTATAATAAACAATTGTTCAGTGGACTGAATTGTTGACCGACATGAATGCTTAAAAAAGTGATAAAAACTGAAAAATTTGTATTAGGAAACAAATTCGGAGACATACAGAACAAAACAGCTGCACAATTAAATAAATGAGCAAAATTTCGAAATACTACAGTACAGCTGAAATTGTCTTCCATTTTCTTCTATGCAACTTCATTTTTCTCGAAAATGGTACAAGCTCCGAATTTATTTCGACAAGTATACCTTTTTTATAGTATGCTTTAGAGTTTACAGAACCGTTTAGTAATGTAATAAATTTTGACTTTTAACATTTTTTTTTTTCGATTGTACCCCTCCAATTACTTTTATCGGCGACACTGCCTTCCGGAAAGAAACAGTTTGTACATTATTCTTAACGCACCGTTGATGTTTACTCATGTACAAATTTTGACATTTTTATTTTTAGCCGATTTAAAGATAATTAAGGAAAACCATTTGGAAAGTAACAAATTCAACACACTGTATCTCGAAAGCAGGGCGTCTAAGAAAAAAACTTTACATGAACTGCCCCAATTATTTGTCCATGAGGAACTTGCTCACAAGTTTTTTTGAAACATGAACGGGACACCCTGTACTTACTTATAATAGTTGGAAATTTCATATGAAAACGATTAAATTCTCTTGGCACATAAGCAAAAGAAATGTTTCGTTGGAATTTTGAAGATAATCTAAAAAAAGAAGAAAAAGAGAATAATAAAATAAAATAACTGCAAACCCATTAGACAAAAAAATTATGATGAAAAGAAGGATTTGAAAAAAAAATAATATAATTGTATAAAAGTTGTTGTAAGGAAAGTAATTATAAAAGGAAAATAGTTGTAGAAGGTATGAAAAACCGATACCCAACTTTATTGTAATCAAGGCGATTCACAACTTATTCAAAAAAAAAAAAAATTGGGAATAGATACGCCATGAAAAATGGAGTAAATATGTAGGAATCCCTAAAAAAGTTTTTGTAAAATTCTTATAGTTTTGATGAAAAAGCATTTAGCGTCATTCGCGTTGTGCGCTCTATCTCTCTCCACGTAGCCCCAGGCGATTACGAATACTGGAATCCGATAGTGTTTACATTAGTTTTTCATGTGTTAAAAATGGCTTACGTGTTATAGCAACTCGGAGTTGATGGATATCGTTTTAATTTATCGTGAAGTAAGACAACATTTGTGTTACTTCATACTTTATTTGCTGATATATAAAATAGATGTTATAAAATGTTATTTATTTCTTTCCCTGGGAAAGAAATTCTTTCAATTTTTTGTCCGTTCATTTTTTATTACACTTTGCCGCCGTGCCAGTCGCCGACTGCATGCTTTGCCTTGCGCAAGGTCAGATTTTACAGTGGACCAGTTTCCAGTGCCGTGTGAAGTGTATTTTTAAATAATTTTCGAACTGCCTTTTTTGAGTTTTTTTTTACAAAATTGTATTTGTAAGAGCCCTCTGTATATTCAAATTTTTTTTTGGACAAGTTCTGAATCATCTTGTATACATTGCCGAAAGAAATATTTTTTGAACTATTTATCTTATAGTTCTTTTATGTATCGTGATTCGCGGGGAATGTTGGTGTACCGATTTTCAGTCACGGTTTAATTTTTATTAAATACTGGGTACTTTGCAAACGAATTTTTACGGGATATTGATAACATCAACATCATCAGCAAATGCAAACAATAATCACACGGTAGCCTGATCTGTTCTTAAAATGTCCTTTTTTGCTTCACCTTCTTATGTCTAAAGGGAATACAAATTTTTATATCTGTGCAAAGTTTTATTGTCATCTGCAAACAACAATATGTTAGTATCAGTAGTAGTAGACATGTAATATTTTATGACCAGACAATGATTAGGCAATGAATGATGAGGCAATGATTAGGCAAGGATTAGGCAATGATTAGTCAATGATTAGGATTAATGAATAGGGCTGCAGACAAATATTAAAATTTAGAGTCAAGCCATAAAAAATAATTTTCCGGTAACAAATCATGGTCAAGTCTGTGAAACGCTTTAGACTTAGACAGATCAGTCACATTTAACGTCAGTCTAGGGCAAGTTGTTGATTCACACTGTTATGAGAAAAACTAATATATTGAATGAATGATGATTGAAATAGGTTAGGGAAAGCATTTAATATAAATCATCTTGATTAATTAATAAATCATTTCCGTGCTTCACTGAGCTAGCAATACTCGATATATCTTTTTTGATATTAACATAAGACCAAAACTGATTAGGATTTGACTGTAACTGCTGCTCAATTACATGCCAATGTTCCCTATGAGCAATACATATTTGATTTTTAATATGAGCTCTCACTATTTGATATTCATTATATGGGGGTTTCAGAAGGCAATCATAGTCCACAGTACAGGCCCCCCCTCTGAAGATTTTAACACCATACATTATATAACTCGTAAGGAGCTTCGTTTTGACTAGTCTACCACACTCTTCCTCTGCGACTTTTCTCGATTCCTCCGCTTTTCCACTCGGAAAAGTCCAAAAGCATGGCAATTTCCCGGGATATTGAAAAGTCAAGACCATACTATTTTTTGTATAGCTTAAGTTACTGGAAATTTTGTTGCAAATGCCGATTTAAATTTGTCCGACTGAAATTCTTCCGACATTGACGTGTCTACCGGCCGAAACATGCCAAAATGACAGGGTATTGAAAATCAATTACCACATAGGTAATTTTTGACAAAAATTAATTGTAAATAATTAATTCAGTCAAAAAGTATAGTTGTCCGACAAATTTCAAACCGCGTTTTATCAGTCCGACAGATGGAAATCGGAATTTTCACGGGGTATGATAAATCGATTACCACATATCTAATTTTAATTTTTTCCACTTTTAAATTTATTGTACAAAATAGTGATATAAGTGTCCGATGACTTGATGTCCGCAAATTATTATTAAAAAATCAATAAATGAATAATCGTGATGAAATTTAATTTTTTCACTCCAAAAATTTCATATTTATAAATGGTTATTAATTATTATTATGTAAATTATTATTTGTTTCAAATAAATAATCATCATATCGCTAATTTTATGCTTAAAAATTTAAAAGTTATAAACAAATGAAGTTATTTTTGAGACGATTAATAAATACAAAATTCAACATATTCAAACTAATTACAATTACAAGAATAAAACGAAAAATATATACAGGGTGTTTCAGAAAAACCTCCCGTAAATACAGGGGGTGATAGTACGACAAAAAATAAGAATTTTTTATATATATAAACTATATCTCTTCTTGTTTTCGAGATACAGAGCGATAAAATCAAATTGTTCAAGTAGAATTTTTACGAAAATTTCCAAACGATGCGAAATATTTTTATGAAATTTGGTACTCAGGGGTTTTTAAGAACGTCAAATACGCTGGTCTAATTATTTTTTGGATATTTCATAGAGGGCGCTAGTTATGCTACATTCCTATTACATCTTAAGTTCTAATTTTTTTAAGGTTAGGTTTTTTGATGATTGATTTTTAGTGACTAGTTAGTAATGACTAATTACAGTCACTAAAATGTTGATATAAAGTTAATTAAAGTTTAAAATTTTACTAAGAATGTATGCGTTGTTTATGAGGCATCCATTAATAAGTTTTGACATAAGCCTAATTTGAGAAAAATTATTTATTTTGTGCACCGTATTGTACGAGTTCAATTAAAAGCCTATTTTCTCGAAAACCATCCATATTAGGAAGTTCTAACAAGAGTACATTATTTTTAGAAAATAAAATTGTACATTAGAAATTGGAGCCCGAATGGTAAAAAACCTAACCTTACAAAAATTAGAACTTAAAGTGTAATAGGAATGTAGCTAGCGCCCTATACGTAAATATTTTCGTAAAAATTCTATTATTTAATAAATTTGATTTTATCGCTCTGTATTAATCGGCATTTGCAACAAAATTTCCAGTAACTTAAGCTAAAAAAAAAACATGTGGTCTTGACTTTTCAGGACCCCGGGAAATTGCCATGTTTTTGGACTTTTCCGAGTGGAAGAGCAGAGGAATCGAGAAAAGTCGCAGAGGAAAAGTGTGGTAGACTCGTCAAAACGAAGGTCCTCACGAGTTATAAAGTATATGGTAATCAACTTTCCGGGGGGGGAGGGGGGTGCTGTACTGTGTAAGTCACTGAATATAGAAAATGAGAAAATTGGCTATTTGTAAAACTTGTAATAAAATAAAGATTTCCGTAAAAATACCAATAATTCTTTCTATTGAGATATACATTTCATACGTAACTCAATTTGAAAAGTAACTTACACTGATTATACGAGGTTTGATCAAAAAGTAACGGGAATTGTTAATTTTCTTAGAAAGTATTTATTTAATCTTCAACTTTTATCCCATTCCCTTCGTGATGAATCATTCAATTGCAGTGGAAGAAGGACCTTCACATTTGACCAGATCTCGCCTCATCTTCGATGTCTCATTGGCCTTCCTGAAAACATTTGTACCATTGATAAACTCGTGGCTGTGATATAGCATCGTCGCCAAAGGCCTTCTTTAACATAACGAATCAACTCGATAGACAAGATACAACATGCACAATTTGAAAATTCCCGTTACTTTTTTGCCAAACCTCATATAACCTGCAAAGTTTAGATTTCTGTTTTATGCCTCTTATTATACTACCAGTGAAAAATGATGGATAATGTTCATTATTCGCAATAGTTTCTGGAACAGATTTGGAAAAAAATGTATCTAGAATGTTATAAAAATAGCTACAGGCCTCCTTCACATCTTTTGTATAAATTAATTCACTCAATAAACTTAAATTAATTTAATTTTATAGTTTTTAATAATTTGCAAGGAGTTATACGTATCTGGTGTTTAGCGAGGCAAGGAAGAATGTATTAAAAAATGTTTAGAAGACTTTCTGCCCCGTGCCTGTTATGTTAAGAGCTAAGGCTATTAATAAAAATAAGAATATAAAGTAAAATGGAACATTTTTATCCTAAAAAAACTCATTAGCCAGCAGAAGTTAAAAGCCTTCAACTTTTCCTTTATAAATTTCCCTTGTAAAACAGAAGGGAATACGATTTCTCATTAAATAAACATTTGGAAAATACTCGGAAGTCGAGTAAAACTTTAAAAATATTATTGTTACCAATGTTAATGAGTTTCAAACTCTATTAAGATTCCTATTTCCAAAGGCGGTGAAAACTATGAGGCAATCCGGGAGTCAAATGTTACTCCTGACTGGCGCTGCACCTAATAATCTTTAACAAAGAAACTAAGCCAATAAGCAATTTAGTTTCGGCTCGTTCTTATTTCACCCACTGGCAAATCAATGCGAAGCTATCAACATCTTGAAGTACGGAATCTTAGCATAAAATACACATTTATATTCAGCATCTTCAGGTAAGACATATAATCCAATCCATATTTGACTGCGAATTCGGTTCCATTATCGGTTTAAATTTTTTCTTTGTATGTTAGGCCCTAGATATGTGTAGAAAATTTGTACGCAGGTATTTCCCATCATCTTGATACCATTCTCCTTTGAAGTTAAGTTCCAAGTTTTATTGTACGTTGAAAAATGTTGTTATCAGTTCCATTTCAATAAGAATAAAATATTTATTTGCCACGGTAGAAATATGTTGCGACATCGACTAATATTAAAAATAATCTGTTTTTAGATTTAACTTTCATTTTACTACAACAAAAACAGAGTGCTCAAGTAAAAAGTAATATGGATTATTTTAATTTCTACATATAACTGTTCTTTACTGTTAATGATATCCTCATAAAAAGAAATCTAGTGGATTTAAGTCAGAACTTCTTGAAGGCCACATCGCAGTTCAAAATCTACCAATCTACCTACCACCAAAATTATTATTTAAGCACATTATAACGAAGCTGTCATTGTTAGGAGGTGCGCCATTTTTTTAAAGAACATCTGTTGTCTAATTTAATATATATGGTTTTATCAGCCTTTATTGTTTTAAAACATCATTTCAGTAGAAAGATATCATTCTATTTATTGTTTTTGTAAATCCATACTTTTTTACTGGGGCATTTTACTAAAAATATATAAGGATGCTTTTTTGTAGCAAAAAAACAGATTATTTCCAATATTATATTAGTCAGTGGCGCATTTTTTTTTATAAAAGTTCACCATACACGCAAAAAAATTCTTGATTCAAATGTACATGTGATTCTAAGGTATCGCGCGTTTATATATATGCAAAAAATATTTTCTTCTTTCAAGAATACTATTTATTTATTTAAATACTTTGAATTTCTACCCAGAAATATAATTTCTTACTTTAAAAATAGGCAGCATATTTCTCAGTAATAAAAAGTATTTTGTTACAAACTCACAAAATCGGTTTGAGACTTATTGATGGTCCTCATCAATATGTCTTTAGATTTATCCAGCTGTTTTATTGTCGTTACTCACAAGGAGATGTGTATACACAGGCCGTAAGTGGCTCCATCTATCCTGCTACTTCCCACCTACGCCATTCTGTGACTTGCTACAATTTTCTTTCAAGAAAACATAAGTGATTATAATATACTACATTTGTCTTGAATAACTCCTACATTAATTGGATTATGATTTTTTTTATTAATTTTAACACTGAATCTTTGTAAGGAGGCATCTTGGAACAACGGTTTATTTGATCAATTATTTTGTTATGGCGAGATGTTTCGGTTAAATTTTTTGTACCTAATTGTGATGACACCTTGTACCTATAGAGAAAAAATGTAAGAGAAAGAAACAAAGGAACTTTGAGTATATACATGGATTATAGAAGAATCATCATTAGCTACCAGCTTGTTAATTGTCAGATTTAAGGATTATTTTTTAAATTTACGTTGTATGATATTTAAGGGAACTATAATTAATTAAAACTCCTCGTAAATTTTGCTCTATTGTGTGTATATTGGAGATGGCAAAAGTCGTTGAAATATCACATTCAAAGTTTGAATGTCTGTTCTATATTTAATCCTATTACACAAATATGGAACCCGTTGACTTATAATTATTTGATGGAAAATTAGCGGCGTTAATTTATATGAAAAAGGTTGAAATTTACCATAAATTTAGATTCTTTATATTACATATAATTACTTTAATGCTTTTTGTACTTGAAAATTAATTATTTTTTAGACACTTTAGATAACAATGGTAAAATAGATATTTTAGATCGAAAATCTTCATAAGATCAACGTCTTTTTTTGGCAAATGGCCCAGTCGGTGGAGGCCACAGAAACAAATAACTAGTAATATGGTTGATTTATTTTTATAAGTACTTCAAAGTATGTAGATTAATGTAAGAAAAAATTCATTGGTCTATCGATTTCCCAAGTTCAAAACAATTTTGAAAAATATTTTGATTTTCGAAATTCTTTAATATTTTGGACTGGGACGGAGAAAAATAAAAAATACTATCTTATAGGGGAAGTTTTTTCCAACAAAAAATATACTTTGTACTTTTCTTATCCGAGCTATGGTTTGTCCGGAAAAAAAATCAATAAACCAGGTATGCATCGCGCGCGCGCGAAGCTCGGTCAGTCGCATGAGAACCTATTTTTTGAAGCGTAGCGCAAATAACGAGCGTTCAAATAAAAACGTGGTCGAAGTTGGCTCTGACACATTGGACGTAGGGAGTAGCTTATAGCGACCAACTTAACCTCATTTCTCAACGAGCTGTATAGCAGCTGTCAGTTTCAATAACGTTAATGACTATATAACTTTATTTTAAAAAATAATCGTGATAACAATAACAAACAATTAAAGAAGAACAAACGCAAATCTTTTTTTAACACTGTGTGGCAGGTACCGACGGATACTCCCACCATTTGTGATAAAACACGTACAGAAGTTCTTGGCGCATTTTCCATTACTTGTTGGACATTTTCTTTTAATTCTTCAGTCCGCTTTTTAGGTCGGCCGCTTCCTTCTTTTCTTGTTACACTGCCCGTTTCACGAAAAACATTAACACAACGCTGAACTACACTTTGAAAAATTTTGTACTCAACAACGCCGGGAAATTGATTTTGAAATTCTATGAAACATTCCTCAATAGAATACTTCCATATTCCATCAATCTTGCGTCCATTTCTAAAGTAGGACTCTATGATAAACAATAAACACTTTTTGTTCTTGAGAAAACACCATTTTAAACGCTTTTTAAAACGAAAATATTCAAATTGATAGCGGCGATATAGCGCTTTGACAGATGACGTTTAAGTTCATTTGCTATACGCTACGCCCTACGTCCAAATTTTCAGAACCAACTTGATCACGTTTTTATTTGAACGCTCGTTATAAACTATTGCATAGTTATAAGGTATTAAATTAATAATTATGATAGCCCATTTTCAAGTAGGAAGTCCAAACTTTTCAATGATATGGTTTTCAAATAAAAGATCGAATAAAAAATTAATAATAGTTGCTGTTGTTTGGTAAATATATTTTTATTATTGTTTTGATTTATATTGTTCTTATTTGTAAAGAGTATTAGGCTTTCAGGGAAAACTAAAACACGCCAGGAACACTCACAGGTGGTGTAATGAGAAGTGTAAATAATTTTGTTGATGTGCTTACAAATTGCACTTACTTTTAAGCATAAACATAAATATTCTTGTAATATTATGGTTAGAAGTGTCTGCCACAAAGGGATTGTATTGGTATGAATAACGTGAAAACGGCGAATCTTAGGGAAAAAATTAACGTCACCTTTTTTACGTATTTTGTGCATTAGAATATAAATGTTACAATGACTTGTAAAAAATGTAGTGGTGTAGGTTTTTTTTGTAACAAAGGGGTGATCCCTGTCCAGTTGTACACCACTGGTTGAACCTTTAAAGCTCATATTTTAGGGAATGTAAGGTCTACTATCATACATTATCTATACCAAATTTTAATCGAGATCGGTTAATAGATTCCGGAGATATAAACAAAAAATCATTTTTTTTAACAACTTCAACACCCTGTATCTCTAAAACGGGGCTGTTCCAGACCAATGTTTATAAGGCAAACACATATTATTTTAAAGAGATCTATCTGCCCTCGAAGTTTCCTGCATAAAATTCGGACCACCCTGTATTATAAAAAAATAGCTATTTCTCTAGTTCCCGGTGTAAATCTCCTTTGATCGTTTATATAAAATTTGATACTATTACAATATAAAGACGAATATTCAAAGAGTAGAATGTAAATAGTCAACAGATAGACAGGAAATATTATATGTACATGAAAACGATGATTCTACGTAATTTTGTATTTAATTTTTTTCTTATGATTTTGTAAAAAAAATATGTAAATGTTACCTTGTATTTACTATTTACTACCTTGAGTATAATCGAAAATTTAAAAAAAATGCATTTCTACATATTAATATATTTGAGTGAAATTTGACAATTCTTATGTTTGAAGAGTGACTTTATTCGCTTGTTTGCCCGCGGAAGATTACTTCATGGCTTTAATAATTTTTTCCAGACAAACCATAGCTTGGACGAAAAAAGTAAAAAGTGTCTTTTTTTTTGGAAAAAATCTCTTCTACAAGGTAGTATTTTTTATTTTTCTCTATCTTGATCCCAGTCCAAAATATTAAATAATTCGAAAATCAAAATGTTTTTCAAAATTTTTTTGGACTTTGGGAAATGTATATACCAGTGAACTTTTTCTTATATTAATCTGCATACTTTGAAGACTTCATACAAAAAATCAGTCAAATTGCTAATTACTTGTGCTTTTGGTGCAAAATTACTTCCACCGATAAATATAAATATTATATTAAAAGTGATTTTAATAACCAATGTCTAATTTAAGAGAATTTCAAGAAATATGTGGTAATGTTTAAATCTCTTAATTTTCTCCATGGTAACCTAAAATTATTTGCTGAACAATTTATTTTTCTTCTGAAGAAGAATATGTCTTATGAATCATAAATAAGTCTATACCAATGACGTGGCAAATATCCCGGAAATTGTTCAATTAGTCAAGGCCGGCAAACCAACCTAGAATTATTGCTTAATCTATTTAATTTTTTTAAAAACTTGTTCTTAACTTTATCGTTATTTTAATAATATCCGTTAATTATTAAGGTTTTTAATATTTTATTGCGATGTTTTTAACAAGAGCCAATGCGTCAAAAATTATCATTTTTAATTTTTTTTCGGGTCGGCGTAACGACCAGAACTCCTGATTTAGGGGTATGTGTTAGTCCGTGAATTTCCCATTTCCGGCAACGGATACATTGTAATGGGCTAGCGAAAGGCTGGAAATGTTTCGCATGTAACCGAGGTCGTAAAACGTAAACATATGCACAGTATTAATTAACATTGTCATATTTAGTGCCACAATGCCACCAAACTGCTAAATGATGGCGGCGGGTTACGTGATACACCACTCTAATCTAGGATCTGGATGCGGCTGGCGCAGATAAAATTTTCTCATCAGAGGAGAATTTATGTGAAGGGCAATAAATATTTGAAAAAAATTGCCGACGGATATGAACTTTTCGTTCAGCATTTCAGTTTTCTCTTGCAAACTATTCAGAATATAACATAAACATACAGGGGAATCTTAAATATGTACAGGGTATCTCAAACTTGATAGTATGGGCCTATTGTGAGGATACAAAAAATTTAAATAATATTTGGGACACGTGGTGTTAAATGGGATCATTTTCAATCGAAAGTATTATCTTTGAGATGTGACAGAAACGACTAATGACGTCATCAATTTTTTTTCCAGAAACATACCCAATTTTTTCCTGTTAAAAATATCTCAAATTAACTAATTATTAGTCTGGACGATCCCGAGCATCTTCCACAATCTTACTTAATAATAATACATTGAAATCTATAATTTTTTTTTAATTTCAAATTTGCAACCTGGAAATGGCAACCTTTTTTATTTTTTAGCCTTAGTTGCAAAATGAAATATACGACGCACGCGCGTGATATAGTCATATAACGAGCGTTCAAATAAAAACGTGGTCGAAGTTGGCTCTGACACATTGGACGTAGGGAGTAGCTTATAGCGACCAACTTAACCTCATTTCTCAACGAGCTGTATAGCAGCTGTCAGTTTCAATAACGTTAATGACTATAAGCGTTTAAAATGGTGTTTTCTCAAGAACAAAAAGTGTTTATCATAGAGTCCTACTTTAGAAATGGACGCAAGATTGATGGAATATGGAAGTATTCTATTGAGGAATGTTTCATAGAATTTCAAAATCAATTTCCCGGCGTTGTTGAGTACAAAATTTTT
>NW_019416705.1:272434-293464 GCF_000390285.2 Anoplophora glabripennis | reverse complement strand
ATTCGTTGAAAAACAACGGAGTTACAGACTGTCAAAGTTGACGGCCTATTGTTAAACAAATTAGGTTGGTAGCGGCAAAAAAATACTGTCATAACCGGCAACCCGAGTATTTTCCCACATAAAAATATTTTATTTGTGAAAGTATGTTAAGTGCATAAGAAATATTGTCAAAGGTCAATGGGTCGCTTGATTTTTTGGCGAGCCGTGGCGCGCCAGAAGGGTGGGGGAAACGAACGACAGCGAGTCCGAAGACAATGACGATAATATTCATAGTCCTGCCGTTAAAAAAGCGAAATTCGCTTGAAAATAATATATTTGACAGTCTGTAACTCCGTTGTTTTTCAACGAATCTTGACGATTTTTTTTGTTAACTTAAAGCCCCTTCCATAAGCTTTCCGAATATCTAATAATATATAATTATATACATCACGCGCGTGCGTCGTATATTTCATTTTGCAACTAATGCTAAAAAATAAAAAACCTTTCCAGGTTGCAAATTTGAAGTAAAAAAAGATAGATTTCAATGTATTATTATGAAATCTACCATGAAAAAATTCAGTGCGATTGTGGAAGATGTTCGGGATCGTCCAGACTAATAATTAGTTAATTTGTTTATAAGGCCATAACTTGTAAACTATTTAACTTACCGATTCCAGATTTCGTGTGACTTATTAGACGGTGATAAGGAATGAGAGGATGCGATGCCAAAACGTCCTGGTAATAATAACGCAGTTTATAAATGTTTAATTCAAAAGTCATAAATAAACTTCTTCTGTTTATAACTTTTGATCTAATCAATATTTTATGACGTTCGAGGACTAGATTTGTAGGTCTTCTGAAGACTAAAAAAAAGTACTTCACTGGTTTCTCGTGGAAATGAACGGAAAAAAGTTATAAGCGAAAGACGTGAATTTACGTAAAAATTATACAATTAATCAGCCTGTAAACAATCTACCCCCAATTTTTATGACTGTGGAAACTAATATGTTATTATACATAATATTTAGCATCTATAGTGATAAATTTAGCTTGCCGAAACAAAAAATCGCGTCCAACTCTATATATTTCCTGACCTATAAGTTGATATGTAGATACAGTAAAAACTAAGGGAGATATAGTACACTTGGAGTATTTTTGTTACGAATATCAACAAAATGTGGTTAAATGAACAAGTAAGCGTAAGAAATTTTGAAGAATTATTCTACCGTTCAGAACGAAGTGATTGAGATAAACTATGTTATGCATAAATATCACAGTGAACGCAGCAGTTCTTAACAAGTTTTCTATTACACGTTCTGTACAACTGTTTAAAATAAATGTACAGATTTAGGATTCACTCTGTATATTTGAAATTACCGTTTAAAAAAGTGTTGGATGTGTAGACACTTAACATTGATGTAGTCTTAAGTAACTCCTAAATCACTTTTTTATTTTGAATAGTAACATTGCCTTCCCTGTATACAACTTTATTAAGAGCGGAACATCTCATATTCCACCTATTACGAATGAAATCCGGGATATACTTTGAACGTGCCATATCATTCCAAACCCAGTTACAGCAGTAGTGAAACTAGTTAACGCTACCAGCGCCAACTTTAACTCCATGTTTAAATTGTTGTTATCGGCGTTACAACATTCTGTAACTTAACACATACTGCCTGAGGTATAATTGTAAAATCCCTCAAATCACGTATTACTTACTGTTTGCTTGAATGACGGCGTACGTCGTGAAACTTTATCTAACTTTAATGAAACATACGGAATCGACTCAACACGTACTTTACCTGCACTAAAATACACAAGAATTAACATAAAATATGCAGTTTTTATTAATAATGTAGTACATAATAACAAAATGTCTTGATTACTGTACCACAAGGATCTATGTTTGGGCCCAATATAAGCACGTAGAGCATTCAGTTCACAACATTAATAAATAATAATTGTTAATGAGTTAAAAAGAGCAGTGTAATTGGTGTCATATAGCAGATAAAAAAGTACTGTGGCATTATTGCCACTATTATACTTGTACATAGATTTTGTGCTATTTTGTTTACAATCAGGTATAAAATAAGTTTTTGAAATACATCTCTAATTACCTGTTAATTCTATTTCAAACATTTGTTTTGTTGGTTTTTAATCGTAGATCACTTATTCTGTGTGGTGTTAAGTTGTTCTAAATTACATTATGTTGAGTCATGCTCTTCATTGAAGAAGCTGATTATCTTATATTTAACCAGAAGACCTCAAATTTCAGAAATCACGTCTGTTGAAATCGCTCAGACTTCAGGAGTTCCGCAGGGTTCTGCTCTTGGGACCTTAACGTTTACAGATTATATTAACGATATTGTGCCTGAATCGAATGTATGAATTGAGTTATGTTGAATAGTGAACTTGAACTGAAATTAAATTTAATAAAGTCTCGACGACTTTATTCTTAAACGATATGAATTGGTTAAAGATTTATGGGTATTTTTCGATCCCAAAACTTTATTTTACTAAACATAGTGAAAATACATTGAAAAACGCTTACAAAAACCTAGGTTAATGAATTCTATAATCTTTTTATTCAAAATCCTAAATAATATAATAAAATGCCAGGGCTTGTTATATACCAAAAATTCACATTTCTCGAATAAATACGCGACAACAGGATATTTTTCAAATAAAAAATATACCCGCTAGTTTATATAGTATAGTGAAATTGAATCACGTGTTTTTCTTTTTTTTTAATAACTAAATTATTTAAAACAGTGTCAAAAACATGGAAAATTGTTACACAGAGTAACGATATCCTTATGATAGTAGCCTTCTAAGTCTCCTCATCCGGTTCCACTTGATTTATGTGTGATAAGTCGTCTAAAATATTTCTACATACGTCGCCTAGAAAATATGGGAAAAAATTCTACGCACTTGGTTATTTTAACTGTACACACAGTGGTATTTTTTTTTATTCTTCTTCAAATATACTAATTTTATGATCTGGTACGATAATTTGATATCTCTATATAGGATTTTTTTTAATCGAGTGAGAACTCATCAGCCTCAACACCAAATATAATAATTCGGTATTAAAAATTAAAATTTTTGTAATATTGAATATAAATTAGAAGTAGAAAAAAACAACAAACAAAAAGAAAAAACAAAAATAAAAAATAAATAAAAATAAAAAACAAAAAACAACCCTTTTATAGACTGCTATCTTGACGCGGTAAAAGGACTTAAGTCTTATATGAATAAAGATAACGAAATGCAGTCCATCGAATAATTTCGGTAAATAGTATATAAATTTTTATAATTTATCGAATGAAATTTTTTCTATTTAACTAAATATCCATTTATTTCTTGTGGGTTTGAGAATAAGTTTCAAAAGTTTGAGGTTAGGTTTTTACGAACAAAGCATAGGTTTCAGGCTTCAAAAATACAAAATATTAGCTTTAGAATTAAGTTTTCAAGGAGTCACATTCTTTGGTTTGGAAAATTTCCTTCTTTATACTTTCTAGGCCACATTTCTTGAATTTGAGGTTAGATATTTAAGAATAGAAATTAGGGGTTCAAAAATAAAAAAGTTCCAGAAAATAGTTTTCAAGGACTTTTATTCTTTGGTGTTTGAGGTTTGAGGTTAGGTTTTTATTGGTGTAGGTTTATGGGTTTAGAGTTAGGAAATATAGGCTTAAAAATATAGTTTTCAAGTAATTATACCCATAAATTTAGAAAAGAGTCAGTGTATTACTTTGAGGTTAGGTTTTGATGAATTTGAGGTTATGTTTTTGGGTTAAGGTTTAAAGTTTAAAAGTATTGGGAGGCTACATGATTATCTTCGTTGTTTAATCAACCTCAGATACGAAATTTTTTATTTTTTTATTTTTAAACAACGAATTATTATCTCTGGTGTTGAAACTGATGGGTTCTCACTCGATTTAAAAAAATTCCTATATAGATATATCAAATTATCGCACCAGACTCATAAAATTAAACATATTTGAAGAAGAATAAAAAAGAAATTACCACTGTACGGTTAAACTAGCCGAGGGAGTTGCATCGTACGTAAATATATTATATCAATTTAATGTAGAAAAACATTTAAATAATCAAGCTTGCTTAAAAAAATATATTTTCATCCCAAGTGAGTCGTCCTTCACTTGACGCATCCTGAACAGTCTGCTGTAAATGTGGGGCCGTACTTTGCCTTAGTTTAGCGATATATTCTGTTTTAAAGAGCAGGAAACGCTGTCAGTGTTAAGGACAATCATTTTAAAAACAGACCACCGCAGCTATGTAGTTCCCAGATTTGTAAAAGGATAATAGAAGCCGGCAGCCAGAAGCTGAGTCTGCGGGTAATTGCGTAAGGCATTTCAGCGCCGCGATGCCACTTTTTGCGACCTCCGTAATGTACCTAATGTTTGCCGTAAGTCCCGGAAAATTGCGCGTCTCGATGTATCGCGGCGGAAGGTTCAGATAAGCCCCCCTATTCTTCTCTAAAGAGAAAAATAAAACTGTAGTAAAAAACTTACTGCCTTCTCTTCGGGTGTCGGATTGAGATACTGGAAGCTGAAAATCGGCCTGGAGGCCAAAGGATTTACTCAGATGGTGATTTGGAAATTTCAGATTGTATCTTTTTTTATAAGAATACAGATGTAGAAAAAATCAAGTTCTCGTCATGTTTCAAAATAAACGTACATTTACAGAATTTAAGCAGTTGAATCGTTCTTCGGTTGTCGCACCTATGGCATGCTGATGAGGGCTAACAAGTCCGATACCGGTATATGTCTGATGGGTTAGACAGACGAATGATCCTAGCTGTATTTAATGATATCAGCAGTGGCGGCCCGTGACACTGTAAACAGGTGAGGCCCGTGGCTTTTTTATTAGGTGGGCAAAGAAAACAAAGTGTCGCAGGCAAAAATTTTTAAATTTTCAACGTCAAACGACTACATCTGGAGATTTTTAGTTGCATTTACAATATTATAGAAAAACTGATGTTCACAAGCAGGATTTTCATTCAGATTTTGTAAAAACGCAATTATTTGAATATTTTATTAATCCGCTCTCAAATACTAAATAGGAATAAATTTTAACGTCATATTTTATTACAGAGATCTTCGCCAATAGCCCTACCATAACCGAAAATAAAAAATTATATTATTAATAATAATATCGGAACTTAAAAATTGTATTTATAATAAACTTAAATAACAGAAAAAAAAAACAAAGTGATACATTTACCTAATAACTAACAAATTGTTCCTATTTGGTTTATGAATATTAATAATTTCCGGAAATACCATTTTAAATTCCTTGTAAAATATTTCTATCGTTTTTTAGTCTTCTAAATTACGAAATTGTTCGTCTCTGTACAAAATATTAAGTTCGTTTTTCAACTTATCTATTTCAAAAATGTTTGGATACATTTGTAATAAACATTGAAACGATTATTCGGGAAATTTGTTTTCATATTGGGGAAATTTTGAGGAATCTATGAAAGCATAAAAATGTATATCATTCCCAAAACGAGTAGGTACTTAATTAAGGGGAAACATATTTCGAAAATATTTCTAATTCATCGCAACTTTTGCACCGTTAACTTGGTAGTCCAATAATATTTTTCGTATAATTAAAAATATTTTTTACTTTTTCTTCGTTTCTTAATTCAGAAATTCTTTGACTAGTGATTTTAATTTGTTTAGGGTAGTAGTATACGTCATTACTTCTCGAAAAAAGTGTTTCAGGACTTAAAACAGTATTGTGAGATAATTTCATTATTAGCTACTTATGTAGGTATTTAATATATTTTATAACATAATAAGTACCTATTAAAATACGTTATATTTAGTCTTACTTTGTTTTGTTGTAAGGAAATTGTTTTTTATTTACTTTAAATTAATACCTGCCTTGACCTTATCCTTAAAGCCTTTGTACCACACCCCACTCTCATCAGACACTACCCGCGTACTATGCGACACGTACATTAACCACGAACTGAAACACTGAAACTATAAGCAGCTTTGAGCCGGCCTCAGTTCCTAAATCACGTTATTTTAACAGCCTCGCGTAGATGGGGAACTGTAGCATATTATAGGCAAGTGTGACGCGCTTACAAGCAAAGAATTTCTGGCCTCACTAGTGGGGAGTAACAATATCCAATGCCGCGCAGATGGAAACGGCGAACGGTGAGATATTCAATATTCAATCAATTATTTTATACTGTTATTTTGATCTTTGATAAATGTAATAGGTAATTAGAAATTAGTTTATTTAGGTTAATAATGGAATAGTAGGTATATTAAATATATGGTGTGAGAGCCAAATTTTACAGTGAGGCCCGGCCTCAGTTGCTTCATACGACGAGTCGCCACTGGGTCGCAGGATAGTTGTTTCTGGCAATATCAGCACTTAAAACTTTGCTTTCGTCCTCACAGGGGCGACACTGCTCATGCTTTCATAGTATCTGTAATACAGGTTACTTTCTGCAATTTTTTGGCCTCTATATACGTCTCAGGCAGTTAGAAGCATTGGTCACTAGATATAGGCATCTATTATTTGCAGTACACAATTGTATTGTACAATTTCTTTTAAAGACCAACTTTATACAATTGAAATTATGAAAATTTGTTATTTTTGATACGATCATAGATAAATAAGTTTTGTGAAATTGGAACATCGAATTTTTAACAGGGAAACATAGTAGTTCTAAAAATATTCACTGACTATGGTTGTCGAAACTCATATATTAATACTAAAACCTTCTGAAATCTGAATCAAATGTTTTGATAATTTTACAGACACACACATACAAACAAAGTATGCTTGAGTTGCGGTAATGTGGTATCTAAAACCAAACTGTTTAAGACAGTAAATTTCTCAAAATTATTGCATATCTCACTGGGATCTAGACAAACAATTAGAGTCCATGCTATGTTTGTGAACAAAGTCTAACTCATCTTCTGCAGCTGTAACTTCTCTGAGCCTTATAGTCCAGATTTGGCTAAGTGTGACTTAGTGATATTGTAGGCTATTAAATCAACTGAAAGAGGCCATTGAACACCAACAGTAAGCTTGCTTCCGCCAGTCTATTATAGTGAAAAATAAAAGTCTTTAGTTTCATTGTTAGCGAGAAAACTTTTTCAAGTTCCTTTTCCTTTGGAATTTGATGGTTTGATCCAATTTTGGTTGTCTATGGAGATACTACTTCCTTATATGCAGAAATTGACCTCCGCTTTATTGATCCATTTCCTTTTAATTTCCTATTTTGCATCACAAATGACACCTGTTAAATTTTGATGTTTCTTTTTAGATGTAAGTTTTCCTATGTTAAAGCTTGTAAATATATTCCTAATACCAATTGTTTGACCTTTAATATCATTTTGGTACGTTTATACAAAATCTGTTAGTTCATCAGTTTTCCTGAGCTTCTAACTGATCTAGTTTGCATCGAGTAATTTGTGTTTTCTGGGCACACTCAATCACTTTATTAAAGTCCTTAATTTTTGGTAGTAATCCCCTCCTCGACGCTATACAGAATCTATGGACTGTAAGTTTCATTAATGCTCTTTACGGAACCTTTTCGTTTGATGTTAATACGATTTGTCTTAATAGAAGAGCTCGGAGGTGCAGGCAAATAGAACTACTGTAATTACTCGGAAGATATTTTGAATATCCTGTCGTCGTCCTTTGATCTCAGCTTTTGCCCGGTTCTGTGAAGGATTTCCTTATAAATAATGCGATGTTCTAAGGTGGATGTCCTAGATCGCCTCGATAGGCACCCCGGCACTTTGTCCGTGTCTCCGTAAAAGGTTAAATCTCCCATCGACAGAGAGATATTATAAAATTCCTTGGCTGCACTGCAGCTGCAGTAAGAGCTCCTCCGACTGGTGTATCGCACACTTCGCTACAGTACAAGTTAATTCTCAGATCTCGTAGGAACAGCCGTTATCTTTATTAATAGAAGGTAACTTTTCTTATTAAAACTTTGGCGCGAGTTCGTATGTGCGGCTTATACGACCCCAGAGACAAAGACGGATGCCGGACGGCTTTTTCGGCCATATCCAGGCGTAAAACTGCCACTTATATTGAGTTATGTGTTCGTAATTACGCTTATAAATCACCCCCTCGAGTTGTTTATTTGGAACCGCGGCCGGAACGTCCGAATTTTTTCGCGCTGGAACTTTGCCTTAAGTGAACGGCAGGACTAGAAGTTCTAGTGTCTTCCCTTGAATATAAATTCCTTTTTGTGTTAATACCCCATCCCAGACGGCTCTCATGGGAAATAGTACGGAATTTTGGTCTAACTTATAACACTCAACAAGGATGCCTCTTCCATTCGCCTCCAATCCTCGAAATTCTTGCACTATTTATAATTTTTTATATTTTGCAACCAACTTGTATTACTTTGTCGCGTGATTATGGCATTTTCCTCTTTAAATACTCTGTCGCACTATTGCACCTTACCTTATCGCGAAAATTTTACGGTTCATGACACTTTGTCGCTTAAATTTTTTACCAACTTTTAGTATTTTTTATGCTTATTCCAATTGACACTTTATCCTCGAATGCACGATTTTTAATTATTATACCTTGCCGCAGCTTAATATTACTTTGTCGCGCGATTTTAGTACTTTGCCGTCCTCTTTTGCGAAGTCATATTGCTTTGTACTTTGTACTTTACGCTAGTTTTTGGAACTTTATCGCATGTACTGATGTTTCTTTCATTTGTTTCTCTGATTTGTGCAGGATTTGTTTGTCGCCCACTTGTATTACTTCCGCACCATTTTGGTACTTTTCCGCTCTCTTTAAACACTTTAACAAAGAGATACTTTGTCTTGTGACACGTTGCACTTTACGCTAATTGATACTTTATCTATGTTTTGATACCTACTTCTTTTATTCGCCTCCAGATTTGCACGATTTTTTCTTTTTGTACTTTGCCACCAATTTGAATTATTGTCTTACCATTTTGGTACTTTGCTAACTTTAAACACTTGTCGTGACACTTTGTCGCTTGGATTTTCTGCTTTACGTTAGTTTTCAGTACATTATTGCATGTTTTGATGTTTTCATCTGCCTTCCTAGCTTTCACTTGCTGATTTTATTTTCATACTTTGCCGCCACCTTTTAGTACTTTGCGGAACACTATTTTGCTATATTTTTCAAGTATAGGTTTGCCGTGAAAATTTTACGGTTAAAGGTAAAGCGATACTTTGTCACTTAACATTTGTACTTTGCCGCCGGTTTTCAGTATTTTGTCACACATTTTGATATTTTATCGTTAGCTTTCTTTGCGAGTTGCTTTTTTGTGATACATCGCGATCGTTTCCTAATTTTTAATATGCTTTAGATACTTTATATGAAGGTCTTATACTTTGACTCTGTTGTACTTTACCACATATACAAAATACTCGTCTTCATGATTAAATCCTTAAAAATATCATGCATACTCCCAATTGTAGTATATATATTGTACTCAGAAAGAGTTATAGCAGCAGAATGTATTCCCATCACTTGTCCATTACATAAATTCCGGTCTCGATGTCCGATATTACAACCGATTAATCCCGATGTATTTTTCGCACGGACTTTGGCGTAATAAATTCAGCGCGGCGCGCGGATATTTGCCTAAACAGCTCTCGCAGACTATAAACGAGGTAGACGAGTGGCTCTCTGCAGTTTGTCTTTTATTCGCGTAGGGTTGTGGATTTATAGTTGCATTTTGCTTTACGTGTGTTGACGTTAAGGCAATCTACGGACAACGTGTATGACCAGGCAGTAGTGGGTAGTGCTTGACTTGTGATGAGTTATTATACCGTAATGTTCTGCAATATCATATTCGTTTCACTGTCAGCCATAGTGGAAGGAAAGTCACACAAAGAAAAGTACCTATTTAAATTTAAACTACACTGTGGTTTTGGAAAGAACGAAATCTAAAATGGTTTTTGTTCATGTTTGATAATAAAAACCTTTGTATAGTTTTTTATACAGGTATTTGATGGTAACTTTCTGGTTTTTTCTAATTTCTATTGTTCTGAAATTTCAAATAATGCCTTTTCTCAGTGCATCCAAGATTCAATTCTTAAGTGAACTCGTGCATTAAATGGAATATGCCCACCTTTCTCTTTATGGAAGTTATTTGCAGTGTAACAAATTGAATCAAATGATCGAACTGTTTCTACCGCCCCTTCAATATATCGTCGATTATAGAACGATTCTAATAAATCCTCCATCCCTTCCCGGGTTCTTTGAAGTTTTATTGTTCCTTAGTCGACTCTAAAGGATAGCTAGCTGCTTGGTTTAAATTCAACATAATTGGAGATGGGGAAACATTTCTAGTTTTTTTTTTATATTAATATGGCCAGTACGTTTAGTTAAAATGTATGTATAGTGGTCTTTTCAATGAATTTTGTTGTGGTATTACCCCTCAAAATATACATTAGCAATATATTCTTTCTCTTGCATATTTTCCTTTAGATATTTACCAATGGAGATGCTTTCGGTACTTAGGAAAACATGAATTATTTACTAGGTATTCGCAATCAGAAAGAGATTATCTCAGACGTCTACGTCTGTGTAGCGTAATAAAATCTTATTTATTTTACTTGTATCAAGTGACGTGATGAGGATAAAATCCATTTTATTTAATCCCCCATCTAAATGGGCATCCAAAAAAGTTACAAACACTGAAATGGCTATACGAGGTTATTTTTTCTGATTTCATTTAAAAGAGAGAAAGAAGATTTGGACTTGGGTTGTTACAGGGTAAGAAATACTACCAAAATTCAAGATTATAGTAATTTTAGTCATAGACGTAGAATATTATACGGGGTGATTCACGAACGGTGAATGAAACCTCGTATTCTTTGGTAAATTTTAAGGGGAGTCTAAAGTTTTTATGTAGGATGGTTCGTTAAAAAGATACAGGGTGTTAAACTTAAAAAAATAATTTTTTAATTAATTTAAAAACTAGTAAGTGAAATAAATTGAAATTGGGCACATATACAGGGTGTTCCACCTAAGAGGGATTCTTCTGGAATCATTTGGGTCATATAAATAAAATATTTTTAGGTTTACAGGGTGTTCCATTTCGCGTGGGCGCTACATAACTTTGTTATTTTAGATGGAACACCCTGTATATTATTACGTTTTTGAATTCCTTGGTTAATATTAGGTAGAGTTTATTAAATGTACTGTAATGAACCAGTATTGATGTCATGTTATTTATTTAATTAGCTTAAATGGCGAGAGCAATTATTATCCGCGAGTCGAGCTGAATCGTCCGTTTGCCCCACTCTGACGAGTGCCGCGCGCATAATCCCACCAAGACTCCTAGTCAGTTAAGGAGGGATTGAGGAAATAAAACCACCGTTCCTGGACGAAAACAAGCAGTTCAGATCCTGAACTCGAAGAGCTCCAGCTCCAGACCTAAGGACCACCCCGAGGACCTGAAACCGACCCAGAGACCGCCATCCGAACCGAAGGAGTTAGCCACCAGGAGCAGCGACCCGGAATAAGTAAGCAAATTGTATTTCCTGATCTTTACTTGTCCTGTATTGGCATAAGTCCTGCCGAGTTTTGAACTCTATTTTGAACTAAGTGCTGTCCGGTGCGGCGGCGGCGTTATCGGGCGGAGGTTGACTGTGCATAACATCGCCTTCGTTTTGAGGAACGTAGCTAGGGCACATTAACTGAAACCGCTGGTTGACTGTGCATAACATCGCCAGTGGAAGACGTTAGGTGCTGGCCAAACCGTGACAGATAGACCCAGGAAGTTGGCTGTGCATAACACCGCTTTCAGGAGACATATGTCGTATACAGTACGTGGTGCGGCAGCGGCGTTGTCTGGCGGCGGGTTGACTGTACATAACATCGCCCTCGTTTTGACGAACGTTGTTGGGTACCTTGACTGAAACTGCTGGTTGACTATGCATAACATCGCCAGCGGAAGACGTTAAGTGCCAGCTGTACCGACGGATAGACCCAGGGAGTTGGCTGTGCATAACACCGCTTCCAGGAGAAATCTGTCACCGGCCGCGCGTCCGAACGTGCACTTGAATAGACTTTGCCTCCTGTTGTAAGGGATTCTGCTGACCAAGGAATTGGCATGAGGTCATCAAAGCTATTCGGTCGTATGAATGTATTGATAGACAAAATAGTTTATAGTATTGGGTTACGAAAGCCCGAGCAGTATGAAAAACGCAGAAGTAAGGCAGTTGCCACCAGCCTCTCATTAAGTATTGTACAGAATATATAGTCAAAACTCTTATTGTTATTGATGTTCTTTCAACATGTAAACACAGTTTGTGTATTGTTTGATTACGATTATATGTTATTAATGATCGGAAGTGTCGACGTATTATTTGTGTTACCTTACATAGCAGCTGTGGGATAGACCCAAAACTACCCAGTGAGATAAAACACAGTGTTGTGAATTCTGCCGAAAAGATAGAAGTGTAAAAATGGGCAAATCCAGATCTCATTCCAGAAGAGCAAAACGATCGAGGAGAGCCAGGAGGGCCACAGACAGCAGCAGCAGCAGCAGTTCGTCATCTACGACAGATGAACGTCATCGTAAGAAAATGAGGAAATTAGAGAAAAAGATAAGTAAACTTACGCAGCAAGTAAGTGATAGTCAAAATAGTAAACAAGTGTCGTCTGTTCGCGCTGTAGTTGATGAGAACATTATTCCTTTTTTTGATCCTAACGCGAACAATCTAACAGCAATAGAGTGGATAAAAAAAGTAGACGATTTAGCTAGTNTTCCTGTGACGTCACTTACCACCGCCGGCTGCCAACCACCGCCGCCGAGAAACTTGTAGTCGAGGGTCGTCACAAAATTAGGCGTCCAAACCGGGACGTCAGTGACGTCAATATATAATGTAAATTATAATTCGAAATTGCGAATTAAAATTCAGTTTAAAGTTGGTAGTATACCGGGGGCCGCCACAAGTAACGTTACTAACCGTCACCACCAAAACCGAAACCGCAGCGAGGTACGTTACAGTACATGGTGTTTAAAACTTACCGTTTTCGAGATAATCAGTTGTTTTTGAAAATCATCACGATTTCAGCTTTCTAAATAAGGTTAGATAGCGTCTAAACCGTAAGAATTATAAACCTGCAGTTTTCACAGTTCGTTTTGGCATAAATTACTCATCTGTGAGCAAAAGGTGTACGTTATTCAGACTCGGAAATACTGAGACTTAAATTTAATAATCTTACGAGTTGAAAATAGATATATATTTTCAACTAGAATGACACATATTAATTGTCATGGGTGTATGCAAAATTGAATGCCCCTTCGACTGATATAAGGTTGTCTATACTTATCTCTAATAGTTTTCCAGAAAAATCAGGTTATTTTCTAAAGTCCGAAAAAGTAGCTATTTAACAGCGTCAAGAAAGCCTTGCAATTGTATCAATACAACATCGATACATAGGATTTTATAAAAACACAGCAGAACACATCCAATCACATCCAATTACACCAATAGTTACTAAAAGTAGACTTTCAGCGGAGTTTTGTCAGTGGGCACTTGAGATGTTAAATCAAGATAATGATTTTTTTAAACGGGTCACGTTCTCCAATGAGGCTACTTTTCATAAAAAAATGGTTTCGTTAATAATCATAATTGCCATTATTATGACACAGTAAATCCTCATCAATTCCGGACAACTCATAGCCAACGAAGGCCTTTGAACGTGTAGGAAGCAATTTTGGAAACCCATGTCATTGGACCATTATTTTTTGACCAGCATCTAACTGGAGCAGTTTATTTAAACTTTTCAACAAACAATCTAGAAGATTTCTTAGGCGATATTCCTTTAACTACACCTCGAAGAATGTGGATGCAAGATGATATTACTCGAAAATCAGGCTTTTTTCGAAACCCATAAGAGAGTAGTAATTTGTAGAAAATTGAAAGACGAATCCGAAAATATCATGACTGTTAACGTAAAGCAGTGGCGTACTATTTTATTTAGAAAAATATACCACCGATACTCTGTATCTCCGCCACTGGAACATGTAATTTTTTTGAAAAGTCTTCATATTTTGGACAATGTTTACATAAATACATGTGTCCAATTTCAAATTATTTCACTTACTAGTTTTTAAATTATTTAAAAAAAAATAAAAGTATTTTTTAAAGTTTAACACCCTGTATCTTTTTAACGAAGTGTCCTAATAAAAACTTTGTAGGAAAGACCCCTTAAAATTCACCAAAGAAAATGAGGTTTAATTTTTGGTCACAGTTTGTGAATCACCCTGCATAAAAAAGTGTAAAAATATTACACCCACACAGTCGATAATGAATATTTACTTATAATTATTGGAAATCATCACGAAATTATACCAGATGGAAACGTTTTAAATACACAATAACATTGGATGTAGTACGCGCTTATGGAAATAACTTCACGCAATTCTCTCTTCATAATGAAAACAGGCTGTTGTTTCGGTAAATGTTTATTTTTACGGGTAATAGCAGATGAAATATTTGGTTTGGTATGTTAATTACACTCGAAATTGTCAGTATATATACCCATTAATACGCCACTTTTTTATAAATGAAACCGATTTTGAAATGTATATTGATAACAATTTTGGCTTGGCTACATTTAAGTAAATCCATATGTACCAGTGTAAATTACTAGGGAAATAATTACAGTTCGACACTTCGGTGTATAAACAAAGCGGAGAAGTGGAGAGGACCTGTATAGTCACATAGTTTGGTATATATTGTGCATCGATACGGGCCGCTACATGGAAACAAATTTAAAAATTTGCCCTGCGATAGAACGGCAATAAAAATTTTACAGCTACCATACTGGGTAATTTTATATAACTTAATGTTTATGTTCGATGTCTGTCATATTTTGTTGGCAGTGTCCGTTACCCCAAAGCAGCCAATTGTATCGGCAGATATTGCTATACAGGGTGTCTCATAATTAGATGCCAACCCTGAACAGGTCGATTCTATGATCAAAACTAAGTAAAAAAGTTCATATGAACATGGGTCCGGAAATGCTTCCTAAGGGCACAGGGACCCATTGAAGAGGGAGGAATGGAAATCATTTTTTTGCAATATCTCTCAATCGCGTTGTGATAAATGAATGAAATTTGGTATACACAGCTAAATTTTGATGAGCAATTTGATGGACTAATCCATTTATTTCCACAAGGTCCATTGGGGTGGGTACGGGGGGGCCCTTGGTACTTTGCGTGTGTAACTTTTTCATCTTTGACTTTTTAACAAATTGGACAGCAAATTCCGTTTTCCCGAACTGTTTTACGTTAAAAAGGTACTCTTGTTTCAAATCGTTATCTTTAACGGTTTCTGAGAAAATCGCTCTTGAATTAATCCCACTTTGGTCAATTTCATAGTAATTTAAACAAAATTATCAAGGTATTCTTATGTCAAAGTATTGTCAACCCGATTGCCAATTTAATAGTTCTAAGCGAAAAAAATGGAAGAGTTTACGGGACAAGAGTTAGTTGATATGATATTTATTTATGGCTTTTGCGATGGTAATGCTGCAGCGGCAGAACGCGAGTACGGGAGAAGGTTTCCAAACCGAAGGCTGCCATCAAGGAGGACATTCCCTACGGTATTCCGCAACTTAGCTGCAACCGCCACTTTTCGAAAGGCACCGGGTCAAGGACGTCCCAGGATTAATAGGGAAGCGGAGGTCCTTGACGCTATTGAACAAGATCCTACGACTAGCATACGGAACATTTCAAGGCAAATAAATGTTCCTCGGCCAACGGTACTACATATCTTAAAGATTTCCTTAACAGAATTGATTAGATGTGCTACTAACATTTCAGGTTGGAAGAATATTAAAGCGACAAGGTCTACATGCCTATCACTATCGACGTGTACATGGCTTGATACCAGAAGATTTTGCGCCACGTATGCAATTTTGTCGCTGGATTTTGTCGCTGGACAACGAGCAAGCTTCCAAAATTTTGTGGTGTGACGAAGCTACTTTTACCCGAAATGGAAAATTAAATTTTCATAATTCTCATTATTGGGAAGAAGAGAACCCACATGTTGTTCGGAGAACAAACTTCCAGCAACGGTTTTCCATAAATTTATGGGCGGGAATAATTCACGACACTCTGATTGGACCTATTGAAATTCCACAACGTCTCAATTCAAATCTTTATTTAAACTTACTTCAAGAAAATCTTCCCCAAATTCTCGATGATCTGCCTCTAAATTTACGACGTAACATGTTTTTTCAACACGATGGAGCCCCGGCACATAGTGGTCGCAATGTTCTAAATTTCCTAAACGAAAATTTCGCTGGACGGTGGATAGGGAGGCACGGACCGGTAGCTTGGCCGCCGCGTTCTCCCGACCTAACCCCGCTGGACTTCTTTTTCTGGGGATATCTAAATCAAAAAGTTTACGCCACCGAAGTCGATACCCGTGAGGAATTGCTGCAGCGTATCAATGATGCAGCCAATGAAATTCGTCAAAACCGTTTTAGCATCTTAATAGCTTCGAGAAGTGTTACACGTAGGGCAAGACTTTGTATCAGAGAAGGTGGAGGGTTTTTTGAACAGTTTTTAAAATAGCTTGTTGTCTGTTATCAAAATTAAGTTTCCATCTTATGATCCCTTCGAAAAGTGACGGTTGCAGCTAAATTGCGGAATACAGTGAGGAATGTCCTCCTTGATGTCAGCCTTCTGTTTGGAAACCTTCTGCCGTACTCGCGTTCTGCCGCGCAGCATTACCATCGCAAAAGCCATAAACAAATCATCATATCATAATTGTTCTACATCAATAATGTGTATTACTGATTACGTATTAAATTATTATTATTATTTTTTGTTTAAATTACTATGAAATTGACCAAAGTGGGATTAATTCAAGAGCGATTTTCTCAGAAACCGTTAAAGATAACGATTTGAAACAAGAGTACCTTTTTAACGTAAAACAGTTCGGGAAAACGGAATTTGCTGTCCAATTTGTTAAAAAGTCAAAGATGAAAAAGTTACACACGCAAAGTACCAAGGGCCCCCCCGTACCCACCCCAATGGACCTTGTGGAAATAAATGGATTAGTCCATCAAATTGCTCATCAAAATTTAGCTGTGTATACCAAATTTCATTCATTTATCACAACGCGATTGAGAGATATTGCAAAAAAATGATTTCCATTCCTCCCTCTTCAATGGGTCCCTGTGCCCTTAGGAAGCATTTCCGGACCCATGTTCATATGAACTTTTTTACTTAGTTTTGATCATAGAATCGGCCTGTTCAGGGTTGGCAGCTAATTATGAGACACCCTGTATATAAAAAAAGAAACTGAAAGAAAACTTGCATTGAAAGAATTGCTAATACCTGTAGACGACACTACAAATAAGAAAACATGAAATATGTTGCACTTTTCACTGATAAACGTATGTGTATAATAAATTTGTTTTAATATGTTTAACACAACAAAATTATTTTTACATTTTTTAGTGTGCCACAGATTTTGCACGTAAATGTCGAGCTCTAGTAATAATTTTCCTGTCTTAATCGGTTTTTCACTGTAATTTAAAACTACAGTTTTTATATGTATTGTACACTAAAAAATCTATTATTCCAACATCTTCTGGTAAATCTCCTTCACCACTTTAGACAAAAGAAATGAAATCGAAGCATAACACAAGCCCAACGTTCAGTGTTTAAACACCGACAAAAGATAGTCCGCAATTTGAGCCCAAATTAGAGGCCAATTGTGGGAGAATCAAATAAGATAGATTATATTGGGGTTTCACGTCTTGGGAGAAAAGGTACGTGACTCTATCTTGCCTAAGCTCCTGTCACGCGATGCGCATAAGACCACAGCCAATTCTGCGGTGAAAGAGATTAGTAACCACAGGGTTGGACTCGAGCAAAATTCGCCTCCGACTGAATGAGAGTAAACATTTAATTTAAAAAAATATGTCTTTTTTGTTTTAAATTAATTCTGTTAGTGTTTTTTGTTTGCAGATAAAACTACTGTGAATTCTGAAAAAGTAGGTGGGACTATCAAGGACAGAAGTATTTAAAAAGTTGATGGCAAGTAAGTGACTCTTTACTTTGCATTTTTAGTAAATTTAATATATTTTTCTTTGTGTTTGTCATATACTCTATGTTTTTTTATAAGTTGTATTTTTTCCACATATTCAATGGTTTCTGTTGTTTAAAAAAATGCTAGGTATCATAATACTGTGCGGTCAGTTTCAAATTTAATCCCCTGTATGAAAATATTCAATTATACAGAGTGATTCAGAACTTATCCAAAAAAAATTCTGGATGTACAGGGGACCCTTACAAATACAATTTTGTAAAGAAAAAATCAAAAAGGGCAGTTCGAAAATGATTTAAAAATACACTTCTGCACGGCACTGGAAACTGGTCCACTGTAAAATCTAACCTCGCACAATGCGACCGGCATGGCGGTGTGATAAAAACGGACAAAAACTTTCGCAAGGAAAGAAATATGTAAATAGAATTTTATCGCACCTATTTTATATCGGCAAATTCAACTGCTTTTGCCTTTATTAATTAATAAAATTAATTTGTGTTTTTAAATAATAAAATCATTTGACATACCCGATGTTACAACAATTGTTCAAAATTTTATCCACCAACGTGTAAACACATTTGGGTCCGTTGTACTCAGTTTCTACGAACTAACACAAATGTTGTCTTGCTTCACCATAACACAAATGCTTCACCATAAATTAAAAAGATATCCATCAACTCCGAGTTGCTATACCTACACGCAAACCATTTTTGACACTAACTACTAAAAACCTTTTGTAAACACCACAGAAAACAGGCAAATACTATCCTCATCGACGATTGCAAAATCCGATTTCAGTATTCGGAGTCGCTGAGGCCGCGTGGCGAATGATGCTAGAGACTACAGTTGTCCAGCTATGTAGTGGTTCAACGTACTATAACTTCAATATTTTTTTTCTCGGAAACTATAAGGATTTTACACAATTTTTTTTACGATATTGATTCCATTTCTCATACTACATCTATTCCCAAATTTTTTTGGATGTTATGAATCACCCTGTATAGTACAAGGGTATTTTCTACTTAAAAAGTTAAAGTTGTCGTCGATAAAAATTAGTATAGTATCTATATAAAAACAAAACTGTAGTAAAAAGGTAAGATTACGGATAAGTCGTCTACTTAACTCGTGTACTCAACATTGTACAGCATCTCGCTACAGGAATATTATACGTAAAGCTTTTATGATCCTGCATAATGCCCTGCATCATTATATTCATATTTTCAGGAGGTCGCGATAGGACTTTGCAGGAAGGTTGCATTTTATATACATAATTTTGTTTTCACATAATAGTATACATGATATGGCCGATGCTGAGGGTGTTTTAGTATGCAAAATTGAGTATTGTGAAGTGAAGTTTGTCTGTATTTAATAATACAGAGGCGGATATAGTGACAATTGGGGCCTTCTTTGTTAAAACGGCCACCCCATATGTCCAAAATTTGAAGCAACCTAATAATTCTTTTCGGCCTCATTTGGTAGCTATATGTCTCTAGTTTAAAAAAAAATAAAGATGGCGGACCGAAAGGGCCAGAAAACTTCGAGAAAGTCACTGTGAAAATGAACTTATCCTGGTTAAAAGTCGCAGAGGTGATATTCTGAGCGGTTTCCTCAATATTTTTAAATTTGCATTTTTTTATTAAAACTTTATCACCCTGTAGATCAGAAAATAAGCGTTTGCAGAATATGGTATATTAAGGAAATATATCACAAATCACTTGTACTATAACCTCCTTTAAGGAATGCATCGACTTACCAAAGACCCTGTATACAGGGTGTTTGTAAATAAGTGAGAAATATTTCACGGTACCTACGGTTGCCGAAGTTATTTTATGAAAAAAAAGTTCTTATAAACGTAGGTCGAAATATGCTTCGTTTTCGAGATACAGAGTGTTTAAATTTTAATTTTTTATTTATTTTTATTAATTATTTTAAGAGTTTTAACGACTCGAAATTTGGAAAACGCTTTGGAGGGATAAATGTGCATTTTTTGGGGTGATCCAAATATTTCTACTTGCACCACAAACTTTTTTAATAAATAAAATGGTACGCCACTGACTTTTCCCGTTTTAATATTTGTTTAGAAGTCTGCCTTCAATTCTGAATGGTCTCTTTAATTTTTTTCGTAGTATGCATCGTTTTTGAGGAAAAAAAAGAAAACATATTTTATTGCAAGTAGGATATTTTTAATTTCTATTTATACATTATCTAGTAGGTTGCTGTCAATATTTTTAAATAAAATACAACCATCAAATTTCGAGTCAATATCTTTAAAACTCTGAGATAATTAATAAAAATAAAATTTAAACGCTCTGTATCTCGGAAACGAAGCATATTTTGACCTACGTTTTAACGAACTTTTTTCTCAAAATAACTTCGGCAACTACCCCCTAAAATATTTCGCATCTATTTACAAACACCCTGTCTATAACAATTTAAAACAGATTTATACTATATTCTGTTTTTTCTCCCAAAAATTATTGGTAGAAAATCGCACATTGTAATGAGGAAGGTTATGTATAATGATAATATCAAAAACCTACCCTTTTTTACTGCCCATGAAAATTTAGACTTGTCGGAAAATTAGTTATTTTATGTCGTAGACAATAGTACAAGCATTCTGTCAAGGATTAATGTTAAATTTGCAGAAATTATTACCTGGACAAAAAAAAATTTGACCGTATAGAAAATTAAATTTTAAATTGAGTTTCTTGTTCTTTAAACTCGATCCAATATGGCCAACATGGTTAAAAAAATCGCAAAACGGTTTTTCTAAAATAACTAAAAAAATATTGCACGGATTGAAAAATTTTAAATGAGAAAGTTGTAGGTTTTAAAAAGATCTATCGACTGATTTTTTGAAAGTATCGATTGCTTTGTTACTTTTCGAGATATATCGAAAAAACCGTTAAAAATCTTCTCTTTTCTCTTCTTCTATAACTCGTTTACATTTACATGCCCATATTTGCTATTTACT
>NW_019416705.1:248023-272113 GCF_000390285.2 Anoplophora glabripennis | reverse complement strand
AGTTGTGTATTTTTAATTTCTATTGATACATTATCTAGTAGGTTGCTGTCAATATTTTTAAATAAAATACAACCATCAAATTTCGAGTTAGTCGAGTCTTTAAAACTCTGAAATAATTAATAAAAATAAAAAAAATAAAATTTAAACGCTCTGTATCTCGGAAACGAAGCATATTTTGACCTACGTATATATGAACTTTTTTCACAAAATAACTTCGGCAACTACCCCCTAAAATATTTCGCATCTATTTACAAACACCCTGTATATAACAGATTTATATTATATTCTTTTTTTTCTCCCAAAAATTATTAGTAGACATTTTATCGCACTTTGTAATGAGGAAGGGTATGTAGAATGATATCAAAAACCTACCCTTTTTTACTGCCCATGATTTAGACGACTTGTCGGAAAATTAGTTATTTTATGTCGTAGACAATTAAATTAACTTAAATTTAAGGTACCTAAAGTGACATTTCACTAATTTGTTAACTGCGAAATAAAGGTCGAACGCGGAAAAATCAGTATTCGAAAATTGCGCATTATTATTGCAAAAAGCTGTGGTTGTTAATGAAATTTATGAAAAAGACGTACAATTTAATGAGCAACATGTGTGCCAAAGGCCGATTCGATTGACTGTAAAATTGTTGTTGCCGTCATTTGTTAATTAATTTCGTTTGTTTTTTTGCAACTAATTGTTTAATTACTAGACGTTAATTTTAGAAGTTAATATAATAGATATAGGTTCTAATTGATCCATAGGAACGTATCGAAAAAGAAAAATTTCAAAAAGTTGCTTTTTACAATTAACAGAGCGGGATGTGTAAAACAGCGTTATAAATAAATTAATTGAGTCAGGGTCAGGCAAAAGCTGCTCGGTAATTCGATCTTTTTCCATTAATTAGAGCTTAGAATTTAAACATTTAACAAATTGATGAAATTAGGTAGGTACCTTCATTTGCAGGTAATTTAATTACTTACAACATAAAATAACTAATTTTCCAATAAGTCTAGATATCCATGGGTATTAAAAAAAGAGAAAAAATAGGTAATTTTGCCTCTTATTTGCAATTTGCCAACTTAGCGTTACTTTTTTGAAGTTACTTATTTCTTATTATCATTCTATAAAGCGTAATAGTAATAAAATGTCTACTAATAATTTTTATAAAATTTTACGCATTATAAAATTTGATTAGTTATACGTACGTTTTTTCCTATAATTTTCAATTAAATAGGATAATCCAGGAACTTCAGCTAGTTCAGTTATTTTACACTCAAAAACATGTTCAGTTACTTCACTAGAATACTTTTCACTAAAGTTTTTAATAGACAGAATAATTATTTTCACTATTTTAATTATTACTATGAGATTTTTAATTATGTATTCTTTTTTTGCTGAAATTGTCTCCTATAACAGTCAATTTAACCAACGACGTACTTCTAGAGAAGTCTACATCATCTGCAGAAAGAATGTTGAACCTCACATCGATCGAAATATGACGTGCGCTGCTGATTGGCTAACTGTTATTTTTAAGAAACAATTGATTCATTATTCTTTGTATAAAACTAGAAGGCGCCGACTGCTAAAGATTATTAATTGCCTCTAAACGATATGCACTTTTTCTGGGTCAGCGCAGACTTGCTGCTTGTTTTGCGAAGGCTAAAAGGTTTTATAATTATACTTTTATATTCCAGAAGCCGCAAAACAATATTCGGCGACCCTAGGCTGAGTCTAAATAAGTGTATTATTCTTTTAGTATAAAGTAGAGAATATCAACTAAAAATATTACTGTTAGTACAGCGGTCTGCAAAATTACCAGATTTTATATTATTTAATTATACAGTCTGTTTGATTACAAAAACCCCGACTCGGTTACCCATTTTTGGACACCCTGTAAAGTATATATAATATTTTTTAATGAGATGTTTTGTTTATACTAACGCACAATTTTTTTTTCGTCACTCTATACTCCGCGGTCGAAATTATAGAGAGTGACTAATTGCTAGCTATTGGACTAGTGAGGGGGATGAAGCGTGCCGGGAACGAAAATCCATTGGCGGTCTGCGTAAAAGGCAACAAGATATAGAAAATAATGAAAAAAGGTAATAAAACATAACATCTAATATTTGTTTACGGTTTGCTATAACCGGCACTTTGATCCATTTTAATTATTACAGCACTTTAAAACGTCCCAATTGTGTTTTTTTAATTTATAAATTTATTATAGCCATGGAATTAGACCCCTCGTCTACGCTTATGCTATGACGTTTCTCAGGACGGGTTAAATCAAGTCCGTTTACACCCACTAAAAAAGCATTTCCCTATTTCCTACCAAGTGCAAAAGACAGAGATAGAATATAGATCGACGTTCAGTGTAACTCNTAAATCAAGTCCGTTTACACCCACTAAAAAAGCATTTCCCTATTTCCTACCAAGTGCAAAAGACAGAGATAGAATATAGATCGACGTTCAGTGTAACTCGGTTTCTAGACGATTATAGATTCTATCGATGTGCGTAGCGAGCGGCACAAAGATAAATAATATTGAACCATATAAAAATCATTTTATATTTTATACGCATTATGGTAATAGTGTTTTTATATTATGTCTTAGTCACTCTTTATAATTTCGACCGCGGAGTATAGATGAGTGGTTTGTACGTTCCCACCTTCGCGCGTAGCTATCTAGATTGGGCTAATACGTTGCTTGTTTTGTAACAAAACTGTTTACAGAAGAGCTATTTCCCAGGAAAACACAGGGGTGCTAACCACAGCGACGACGATCCACCCGATACCGCGTTTCTTTCCCTTTCCAACTTTCAATCTGTCAATGGCCCTCTGAGTTGTTAATTAGAAAATTATTTTTAAGGTTTTTTTGTCTCTGGCGGGTTAAAAGGAAAAATCGGGTGGGCGTTGGGTAGGGAGAGGGAAGAATTCATAAATTACATTCTGACGATGACGTCCGTCATTTTTAGTGACGCTCTTTTGTCGTTAGGGATGGGCATTGTCGGGGAAATTTTATATTAAATGGGGTTGGTTAAAACCTTGCTATGACTGAATATCTCCCAGATGGCGTTGTTTGTATATCGCTGACACTGTAATAATAAAGATTAATATATTCGAAAGTAATTTTCTAAAGTTTTACTATATGATCTTTGAAGAAATTGCGAAGTGATAATTATCAAGTGTTTCGCCTGTTGTTACTAACGATTGTTTTTATTTTTTGTTTCTTCAGTGGTTTAGATATATTTCTGCAACGGAATGCGCCTCTGCGTTTCTATATCATATGCAGGTTGGAGGCAGAATATTCATATTATTATTCCCGACAACATTTCCACGGATTCATTTATTTTTAAAATGTTTTTCTAGGTGCAATCCGAGAGTTAGAAAATCTGCTGCTGTGAATTAATATTCAGTACACAAACGCACACGTTGCGATGCTAGTTTCAGTTTGTTTTCACGTCGATCCGTATCTAGCAGACACCGTTGATTGCTTAACCGTCATTCGTAAAGAACAATTATTCTTTTGCTTTAAAGATTATTATTGATTATTATATTTGAACGATGTGGACTTTTTCTGGGTCAGCAGAAATTACTTGTTTTGCAGATGGTAACAGATTTAGATCTTAAGCAAAACATTTTTAACAATGTTCTGAATTGCATAAAGGTTTATTTTTACAAAATATTGGCATGTCACAAGTAAAGGGGTGCTGTACAATGTAATTGTGTGATTATGTTGGAATTCGATCAACGAATCAGGAAAAACTGCTTTTGGTTTTCCAAGTTTTTTGAACATGTGTGAAACCTTCAGTATAATTTTGGGATTTATTTTCCTTCAAGTAACGACGGTTTCAAGGTATTGAAAGGCCTCCGCTTTGGTTACTGAACCGCAAGATCCCAGAGTTGATGTTCGATCACAGGGCAGGGTGGTTCCGTGAATTCTCCGACGTCTGGCTGCTCCGGATTCGGGCGATTAATGACTGTTGATTGTCTCGTCGTGGAATCTATTATTTGAAATTTATATAAGAAAAAATACGAAATCCAGATGTCATTTGCTACGGTTTGAAGTGCTTGGAGTGGTTCGAGGCTTTGTGGACAGTTTCGGCAGCTGAATTCGAAACAGGTGAATGTTTCGATTCCGCTCAGCGCAAACTGTTTCATAGAGATGATTAGCCAGATGCCTTCGGGCATACTTTTGACTGGTTTATCCGAGGGTGGGCGCTCTGCAAATGGCTTCATCAATCAGATTAAAAAGTTGAGTGAAATTCGGGATTGCGACACTACATTATTCATTTTAAATATATCAATATCATTTTTGTCTAAAATTGCATTTTGAATGATAATACGCTATTTTACTAAATTGAAAATCGTTTACTAAAGTGGCACTTTATTACTTTACTATACCAGGTGGCTCACATTGAGTGTCTTATTAGATTATTTCAGAACCTAGTTCGATTTCAATTTTGAAAATTGGCACACTAGGGTTTTTAGGTGTGCTCTTTTCAAAAATAATAATTTTGTTCCTGTAACACTTCCGGTTATACCAGAAGTGGACGTCAACTTTGTTATTTTAAATGGGACACCCTATATATATTATTGCATTTTCGGATTCTACGTGAAATTTGAGGGTCACTTTATTAAATATTCCCTATAATCTCCTAGGGAGTTATAGAATTTGAGATATTAATTTTTAAAGAAAAGATTTGACAGATGCAAGGGTCTCCGGAGATGCTAGTAACTCTTTTCAGGAACGTGATATCAAGTGGATTATTGGTAGCCGTTAAGGGCCTACGTAAATTACTAAATTATGGTATACCAACAAACTAAAACATTTAATACTAGGTGTTTCATTTTTGCTGTTACATTTTGATAACTTCAAACAACAGCTATAACTTTGTTAACTTAAATGGAACACCCTGTATTTTTTTACTCTGCCGTATGCAGATTGAAATTTCCTTTCAAACTATAAAAGCATTGTTAGGGTTGCCGTTACTACTTTTACAGATATTTGCAATTTTCTATTTTTTGCAGTTTTTTTCGTATCAGAGCTGTTGCCAAATTGGTAATGACCAGAAATACTCCAAAAACAATTGAAATAACTTGACATTTGTCAAGTTACTCGTCAAATCATTGTTGTGTCTGAATATTTTTGCCGAAAATTTAAAAAAAATGCCTGCGGATCGTTTAAATTATACCTACTAATGATAATTATTTCAATTTATTTGTTATTTATGGACAAAATGACAAAATTTCTAGAACATGTAGAGAATTTGCTGCTTTGCACATTGTCTATAGTAATGTCAGTGTTAATAAAAAACAGTTTGACAGAAAATTGTTTATTTAAATATTGGAAACATTGTTATATAAACCTACAGTGTGTCCAAGATCAGAATGGGATAGCATTAGGATCTATGAAACGGTAAGAGATACGAGGTCGATCAAATTAGAAAAAAGTTGTGTTTCTTATGCAGTTTAGAAAGTTTTAAAATTCCGGGTACTTCCGGAGATATCCGGAAAAACCCAAAATTTTGCAAAATTGTTTTATTTTTTTCCTGGCTTTATTTGAAAACGAATTTTAAAATAAATTGCATATTTACATTGCCACACTGACGTTTCGTCTTCGAGGTCATCATCAGGTTATTTTTTTTTAAGTACGTCGCTGCTATTTTCATGACGACAAAATCTAGTCATTTTTAATTCTGAATTAGATATTACTATTGTAATTGTAATTGTAATTGTAATTTACTATTGTAAAAAGGTTTTTAGCTTGTTGCAGTTATCATTTAAAATTTTTCCTGAGTACGGCTCTGAACGCTTTCAAAATATCTATTGGAGGAAGTCATAACAGTATAAAAGTTAATACAGTACAAAATATTCAACAATTTTTTTTAATCAATAATTTTAAAAAGTTGTACCTACCTAATAAAAAAATAATACGAATTTATAAAATTTTGTATTATTTCTAATTAGTATTGCTAATAGCAGTAAAAAAATCGTTGAATATTTTGTGCTGTATTGACTTTTATACTGTTATGACTTCCTTCAATAGATATTTTGAAAGCGTTCAGAACCGTACTCAGGGAAAATTTCAAATGATAGCTATAAGAAGGTAAAAATCTTTTCAAGCGATTACAATAGTAATATCATCTAATTCAGAATTAAAAACGACTAGATTTTATCGACATCTCACTTTAAAGCTTGAACTTTATTTTACAAGATAGATAAGTTACATTTATTAATTTAAAAATTAATGGCAGCTTAGAAAGTTGTGAAATTTCAACGAAAATGCTGGTTTTATTTGTTTATAAGGCTTTTTTTATTATTCAACTTCGATGAAAAGCCAAAATAGTTACCGGATACTGTTCCTCGCATCCTAACAATCATTTCATGCCTTATAGTTATTAGTTTTTCTTAATCAAAGCCCGTGAAAAAGACGCGCGCATACGTTGAGAGCCAGGTACACGCGCTCGATCGAAATCTCAGTGCAAGTGCACTATATACTTATGTCAATCTAGTTATTAAACAATAATTACAAATACCATTCGGCTTTGCAAGGAGATCTTACAAACTATTTGATCAATTTTGGAAATTTTGGAAAAGGTAAAATGTAGTTCATTGTAAATTTCATTGTCAAGGCATTAATAATCGGCAGTTTAAATATTTAAAAATGTGATGTTTCATTTTATAGATTACTTAGAAACCCTATCGAAGCAAATATTAAAATGGCAGAAGCATATTTAGTTAAAGTCGTAAAGAAAGGTACAAGCTGTAAGAAGTTTGATGACCTACGAGTATGGTCTTATCGCCATTCAAAACGCTTTAATAGAAGAGCTACCTCCTAAGTGCGTCAATATAACAACTGCACATTTCAAGGTGTATATGTATAGTTTATAATCAGGTAAACTGTTTAAATAGCCACGCTACAAAATTAGACCCACACATGTTCGGCTGGATAGATGATGGGGATATGCTTGCTCTAAAAAAATACAAATATTGCTTCCTCCACCAGATGAACTTATCACTAATTGCACATGCAAAGTATGCTCTAGAAGATCATGTGTTTCTGTGGCTGCAGAAATTAAACGTTCCTCATTTTGCTATTGCCAAAGGCAAAGCACCTGCAAAAATGTCTATAATGTGTCCATTATTAAAAAAGAAATAAATTTATTAAAATCTCTAAACAATTGTTGTTACTTATGAAAATCTTATAAATGTCAGTAATTAAACCAATTGTTAATGCTTTTTTATGATTTAGTCTTTATGACTGTTATTAACCATAAAACTAATATCTACTTATAAGGCATGAAATGATTGGTAGGATGCGAGGAACAATATCCAGTAACTTTTTTGGCTTTTCATCAAAGTTGAATAATAAAAAAAGCCTTATAAACAATAAAAATCAGCATTTTTGTTGAAATTTCACAACTTTCTAAGCTGCCATTAATTGTTAAATAAATAAATCAATAAATGAAACTTACCTATCTTGTAAAATAAAGTTCAAGCTTTAAAATGAGATGTAGTGTGTCTCAATCCGTCCAATAGAACCAGAGATATGGTAAAATTGGTGTGCGCGGAGACGGAAAATGTAAAATATTTGCACTAAATTTGCAATAACTTTGGTTAATGTTAATCTTTTTCTAATTTTCAAAAAAATATATGTTGGTTATAAGAAAACGTAACTATTAACGCATAAAAAAATGTACTAGCTATAAAAATAAACTTCTTACAACCATTTAAACATTTAATTTGTTAATGACAATTAAACTTACAATTTTCATGCTTTGCGACCAAGTTTTTTGGATTCAGGAGGTCAAAATACTTAAGAATAATTGGTTTGCAGCCGTGGCACTCTGATTGGCCACGGAACCCTATCTGGCTCCTAGACTAATAGCTTATAGTTCAGTATTCGATATCTAGAAAGAGAATTAAATTTCTGATGCACGAACAGGAACTGTTGTCGTTGCTTGGGGCTACACACTTTTTTCCGTCACTCCCGCACACTCCAGCCGGATAACATCCGGATTTTTCACGTTTCAATTAAAATCCTCCACTCGATATCCCCTACCTGAAAAACAAATCCCTCGGATCCGGGGAAACACTTAACTGGCCGACACAAAAAGCCGTGTCCGAACTGCCCTGTCCGTCCCACAGCTGCTGACGCGCCGTGTCATCGCTTGATACATTGTTCGTGGCTCGGGCCCCACAATAGACCGCTGCCGGTGAATAGGGAGTCGTCACCGGCAATTCCGGACAGTCGGCACTTTCTGCGCCATCAATGATTCAGCTTCGTCAGCGGGAGGGTCTCGCAGGTCTGCACGAGTCGATATCTGGCGTGGGGACGCCTCGTGAGACTGTGTTTTTTTTTAAGCTTAACTGAACGGCTTTATGCTCGTCGTAGCAGACATGTCGGTTGGGATTTAATAAGCATTCTTTGATTAGTGGAATAGGAAACTCCGTCTTCCTAAGACTGTGACATCATCGAAATTATCTTTTCGATGTTCATCATCATATGAAAGTTTTCATTTTCCTCAACAACTTTTATTAAAACAGCTTTTTTGTATCTCTTCCTGTTCAAAAGATATTAAATGATATGTATAGAGAACTGATTACTGATTTTATCAGCCTTGCCACGGAAAAGAAGATTCTTTCAATGTATACAGGGTGTAACTTTAAGTGGGGGTCAGTTTTTTTAGGGGTACGTGTTCCCCTGAACATGAATCTCAAATTATTTTTTTTATCAATTAAATTATCCAGTTGTCCATGTTGTAATAATATTAGTAAACAAAATATCCCTCTTATTTCTGCCTTTCGCAGTTGTAATATGAATGAAGGTGCCTATAATAAACTAAAATTACCTGAATCACACCAAATTCCGCATTGCTGCACTGCACTGCTAGGCAATTTGTCAACAACTGAAATTTATGGCCCAGTCGCCCAGTGCGGCTGTGTTTGTACGCCGTTTGTCCGCGCGCACAGTCTTCAACTGGGCGTATACATACAGACCAGATCTGTATATGGGTATGGCTAAATATGTAAATATGGGAACAAGTTTTTCAATTATTTCAATGTCGAGTTGCTGTGTAGCGACCGAAAATAGTACATACCGCCTAGCTCTTTGGTTTTCAATTGAGGTCAGAAACACTATCTAATTGTAAATATTTTTTTTAATCAACCGATAAACAAAAAACTAATTAAAAATAATTTTGTGAAAACAGATTAATTTAATATTACAACCACTTATTATTTGAAAGTCACCATATTTATTTCTATGTTAATGTGGACAAAGCGTCGAACTCTAAAAAACGGCTGTTCTGTTGCGATATGCCTTGCCTTTGAAGGCGCGAAAGAGCTGACTGACATCGCACCTGATTAAAGCAGAAATGACAGAAAACTACGCTGCTTCATTTAGTTACATATTTGTTTAGTCTTCGACTTTATTGGTTTGAGGAAGGTTGTTATAAAAATCAAGTGAGTAAACAGATTATTTATTTATTTTTGAGCATTTCATTTATCATTATTGATTACTGCTAGAGTTTTCTGTTAGATTACTTGTTAAATACTGTTTCATAGTGTCTCTCATTTAAAATAATTAAACCTTAGTTTTTGCGGGACGGTAGAGCTGGTAATGAACACCCACTCAACTAAATTAACGTGCCAAACCTCACGGTGAGTGGTGTGGAGATTTGTTTTTTAGTAACTTTTCCTTTAAGAATTAGATTTAACAACAATGCACAGCCCAGTTCCTAATTGTACATGCCCTGCGACTAAAGCGTGCCGTAGTTTGAAGTTACACTAGCTTGCCCAGGAGCGGGGTAAGAACATTACGAAAAAAAAAGGATAAAAAAAATAAGTTTTTAAACTATTGATACATGTTTCTGAAGGTCAAAGGAAGCCTATGTAAAAATATTACTCCCACTCAGTTACACTGTCTATAAACCAGTATTTATTGATGTAAATCATTTGCGTGCTGCTAATTTTGAATCTTACCGAACTTCCCCAAAAATCAAAATCGTATCTACTTTTTCATTGAGTATTCATTTTTTAATAAAGGTAGTAGATTTGCACAAAAATAATTAAAACATATCGGTAATACAAACATTGAAAGTAGGTATTTTGATCAAGTCTCATTGATACAATCAGTGACAGATTTGATTGTACCATACCAGTATTTTTCTCTAAATATTGTTCTCAAGATGTGCATGTAAATAAACGCCTTAAAAAAATGTCTGCTTAAGTATTCGTAATTTTGAAAAATTAATTTATTTCGCAATCATATCCGCTGTTAAAATACATGAGATATTGAGATTCACCCTGTATATTTGATTGTAATTGTGTACCTTTCCCACAAGCAATAAAATGTGCTAACTCTAATTTTCGACATTATTTCAACTTCAATATTTGCCGTTCGACTTCGCCTTTTCTTTGATCCCAGTCGCCCCCACTAACAAAAGGCACAATTAGCCCCATTCATCAAGCCCATTTGGAATTAATCAAGTGGCTGTTCTCTAGGATAAGGAGCCGATCTACAGCGAAGATATCGAGAATCCAAGTCGGCGATAAGGACGGAGAAAATCTGTTTCGAATTATCAAGGGGTCGATCCCTTCGGCTTTGATGGATTGTAATAACTGCAAAAACAAGGGAGAACACATATATATCCATAATCTCACAGATCCGACAACAATAATATAATTGTAGCGACGCCTTGTAAATTTTGTAGAAAGGGCTATGGAAATTGGAGAAGTTTGTAGAATAGCGTGCAAATTACTTGGCTTTCATATAGTTTAAGTCGTTGATTAATCTTAAGAGAGATTTTTTTATAAATGAGATATTTTTTAAAAAGCTTGACATGCATTTATGTTGATTCGCATCGAATCTGGTTTAGTGAATGTCATAGATAATGCGCCTTACCATAGTCAAATCATGGAATGGTTGAATGGAGAAGATATTCAGGCCGAGTATGTATCCCATTTACGTTAAACTCGTTATGTTAGAAATAACGTTTGTAAATAACATGACGGAAACGGCCGCTATTTTATGTTGTACGTAGGTACCTGTTATTTACGAGTTTGCGCTCTACGTTGTATTTGTTTCATGTTTCATAACCTAAAAGAACTCTTTTAGTTGTATGTGTTTTTGTCTTTGAGTCGGGTATTTATAATAATTCTGCATTATTATTATTATTATTATTAAATATATCGGTGAAATACATTCTCAAAGTTCGCCCCTAAAAACAGTTTTTTCTAAATATCTAGGGTTCTAATCAATATTTTAAAATAAAACAACATGCAAAATTACTTCTTATAAAAAAACAGATGTTTCTTTAGTGATTTCGTGTTTGGGTTTTTTATATATAAAAAATTTATAATTGTTAAAAAAAATTAAAAATATAACTTATGTAAACAAATTGGCAAAATTAAGTTCTCTTTTTAGGGGACGAACAACCCCATAGTGAACGAAAAATGTCTACGATTAGAATTAACATTACAAAATAAAAAGTTTTTACTTTTTCTCTAATCATACGAATAATTTGTTCTATTAGCCTCAAACGGATTTAAACGGATACAAACTACCCCTCATGTTCACCCCCAAAAACAGTATTTCTGTGACATCTCGGGTTCTATTCAATATTTTGGAATGAAACGAAATGGAAATTACTTCTTATAAAAAAAAACAGATATTTCACAAATAATTTTTTCTATTGGTCTAAAACAAATTTAAACTGATGCAAGCTACCCCTGATGTTCATCCCTCAAAAACAGTATTTCGGGTTCTAATCAATATTTTGGAATGAAAAAAAATGGAAATTATTTCTATTGAGCAGAACGAATGATTCATGAGGAATCTTGTCTGTAATCTATAATTTTAATGAAAATTTATGAAAATAAATAATAAAGTATAGTTTTAACCGGGGGGTGCAATCTCTAATATTCAGTCGGCTGTGACTCGTCCTATTGAGTAGAGGCCGTTTTCATTTTGCTTAATCAAAAAAAGTTTGATAGGGCCAATAGAGGACAAGATATATATAAAAATGTGTTTTCGGGTATGAACATTAAAGATGGTCTTCACCCTTCTTTACAGTTTTTCCGCAGAAAGAAACAAGTGCCCAATATTTATTTTTCTACTGTCTGTTTGTGAAGCATCAAAGCTTCGTGCTTAAAAGCTTAAAATTCGAGCCACCAATATTCTTTTTATTTTTGGATTCTTAATAAATATTTCTGTTAAATTTTAATAATCTCAATCAGTATAAACAGAAAGTTTTGTATCAAAAAGTACAGAACATAATGTCAAGGGTTGCAAACTTGCTTTTTAAATGAATAGCTAATGGTATCGATTAATGTTGGTTTTATTTTTTATTTGAATCAATTACTTATTTCTCTTTTTTCTCGTGTATAATATACTCACCTTCCTAATTTTAATTTCTAGAGAATATCGGATAGTATACCTTTAATTCTTTTAGTTCGTTCGTTTAATTCGTTTAGTTTGCATCCGTTTAAATCCGTTTTAAACCAAGAGAAAAAATTATTCGTATGATTAGAGAAAAAGTAAAGACATTTTTCGCACACTAGGAGGTTACTAGGGGGTTGTTCGCTCCCTAAAATGAGAAATTATTTTTGTCAATTTGTTTACATAAATCATATTTTTAATTTTTTTGAATCAATATGAATTTTTTATATATAACATATGTTTGAAAATATACTTAGTTTTCCTGAAATAAAAAATAAGGGTTGCAACCCCCAAACACGGAATCACTTGTGAAATATTTAATTTTTTTAAAACAAGTAATTTCCATTTTATTTTATTTCATTTCAAAATATTGAGATGTCACAGAAATACTGTTTTTGGGGGTGAACATGAGGGGTAGTTTACATCCGCTTAAATCTGTTTGCGGCTAATAGAACAAATTATTCGTATGATTAGAGAAAAAGTAAAAACTGTTTATCTTGCAATGTTAATTCTAATCGTACAGACATTTTTAGCACACTAGAGGGTTGTCCACCCTCTGAAAAGAGAACTTAATTTTGTCAATTTGTTTACATAAATCATATTTTTTATTTTTTTTTAACAAATATGAATTTTTTTATATATAAAAAATGTTTGAAAAATATAGTTTTCCTGAAATAAAAAATAAGGGTAGCAACCTCCAAACACGGAATCTAATGTGAAACATTTGTTTTTTTTTATAAGAAGCAATTTCCATTTTTTTTACTCCAAAATATTGATTAGAACCCCAGATATTTAGAAAAAACTGTTTTGGGGGCGAACTTTGAGGATGTATTTCACCCCCTAAATATGTTTTTCCGTCGATCAAAAAAATATGTGTCATTTAATTTTTTATGTTCTACAACCGAGTCTACAACGTATATAAAAATATTGGAAATCGGAGAGTTCGGGTTGGGGTAGTTTCCTTGTTAGATCCTTCTTCGTTCGATTTAACCTAACAATAATAATTTTAGGGTAAATACTTACCTAAGTTACTTAAATTTTACAACTTACTTTCGCTGTGCGTTTATAAACCCGGCAAGTAAATGTAAATTTAACAAACCGTTCATTTTCATTAGACAAATAACATGTACTTTAAAATACAGCGACACCAAATTCCTTGCCTTTAAGAAAATCTGTTATAATTTAAGATAACGTGTTACAAACTATTTTATGTCGTACTTACCCGTTATTTACGAGTTTGCATTTGTTTCATGTTTCATAACTTAATAGACATCTGTCAGTTATATGTGTTTTTGTCTAATACTGACTCTTGTTTATAATAATTTTGGATAATTATTAATAAAAATGTCGACACAAAAGCGTCTTCAAAAAACAACAAAATTGCAATACGATTATTTGCTAAAAATGGTCTTAATTCCTCAATAACTTGCACGTTATATCTGAACAGTTAACGTTAACCTTAACGTTTAACCCTGAAATAACGTAACTGTTATTATGAAAAAATGGGATACATACTCGGCCTGATTGAATAAAAAGATGCGATGTTAAAAGTACAATTATGTTAGGAATTGCGCAAAAAGAAAAAAGAAAAAATACGTTACTGAAGTATTACTGTATACATACTTTAGTATAAATAAAATTTGTAAGGATAATATAGTTTGGAGAAAAATTGACATATCTGTTTGTTGTTCTATATTCAGTAATTTTTGGGGCTCTCTAAAATGATACGCCCATGGAATTTCTACCTACTATTTTGGATCTGGGAGCCGCTATAACATGAAACAGTTCATTAAGTCTGTTGTGCCTAAAAATAATCTTCCGAACACAGAAAACGCCCTGTATAAAGCAATTTTCCTGGCGAAATCGTATTTTCCTTAAAAAATCATGCCAAATTGAAAAATCCGCATAACAAATAAGTGGAGTTCTTTTCAGTCGCGCTCGGAAAATATTTGTCTTCCCACGGAATGCTAAACATCCTTTTCCTCTCTGTCGGAGCGGAAAAAGTGCGTTTAAAAAATGGAAATGGTAAATCAGGCCCGCGAGGACCTTCCGAGACTGCGACCTGGCGTCGAGCTAAGACGTGACGCGAATTCTGTTCGCGGGGAATAAAACAAAACTGATTTATATTGGGCCGGGAAGCCGAAATAACTTTCCAGCCGGCCGGTTGGGAGATAAGGCGTAACTTTTTTTTAACAGATTCCTCACTTAATAAAAAAGTTTCCCTATAAGTCATTTTCGTGGCGTTGCCGGGGCTTTGGGGAACTTGGATGTAATGAACTGACCAGAAAACTCCATCGGATGCTTTGGTGTTGGTTTTATGGTTTTTGCTGTATCTAGACAATGGATCTGCCGGGGAATCACCTCGAAAATTTCACTCAAACCTTTGTTTAACACGAGGGAATTACTTTCTAAATATTTTTTATTATATCTGAATTAAATGAAAACTTTTTTTTAATTTCACTGCCAAAATTCTACGGAGCGTTCTTCTTCTCCCTGAAAATAATTGATAATTATTTGTTTCTCAATTATCTAAAAACCAGTAAACTTTACGAATAGGTACTTTACAAGAATACTTTATTGCCACAAATTGATTGTACATTTTAAAAAACATTTAAAATTATTTAAAAAACCAGTGGCGTACGATTTTTTTTTCATAAGTTGGTTGTTTAAATAGAACACCCTGTATGTTGTTCTATATTCTGATACACAATTTTATTCTCTTTTGAACGGTATCAGGGTTCCCTATACCTATCTCTTCTAGTTTTGAAGTTATCTACTATTTATTGTGTAATCACCTAAAATCATGTAATTTCTTGCGAGGATAGCTGTGGAATATTTAGCAAAACTTCAAAACAAACAACTAAACTGTCAATTTTTTGTTAGTCTCTTGCAGTGACAGTTTAATTTAGTGTTTATAAGAAATGGAAAACAATACATATTCAAATGCTGATATTTTAAATTTATTATTCATTCAAGGACGTTGCAATGGGATTATAAGCAGAACATGCATTTAATGACATATCCAAATTTGCCACCAATCAGCAGAGAAAAAAGTTAAGAAGAATGTTAGCAAATCAACTAGAGTATGGTTGAATTTGTGCAGAAAGAATTTTACCAAAACCAATAACTTCAAATGAAGATAATGTAATAAATGTGCTAGCCTATTTGAATGTTCGTCCAGAATCCTCAACTCGTGCCGCAGAGCATGATTTAGGCATTTCACGAGCGTCCATTCACAGGATGCTAAGAACTAATGATATGCGTCCATACAAATTTAAGCTACTTTCTGCTCTTCATCCGGGTGACGCCGTGCAACGTGTACAATTTTGTGAAACCATGTTAGTGCGATACCAAGAAGATCCACAATTTTTGCAACATATTTCATGGAGAGACGAGTCAAAACTTACGTAAGAAGGTATTTTTAATAGACATAATACTCATTTGCGGTCATTTGAAAATCCTCATGTTATCCGGAAAATAAACTTTCATAATAAAAAAGGTCCTTACTTCCTTAATAATTACCCCACTGGAGTGTATTTTGGAATAAATTACACAGGACTACAAAAAAAATGTGTGGAGGGTTCCTTGAAACCTGTTTTGCCCCATCAGTCAGCGTTTTTTCTAACCTCAAAAAACATTTGAAACTATGAAAACCAACAATATCAACCTTTAAACCATATAACCCTATACTTTCATAACTCAATAACCTTGAGAACGATAACCTATAATTCTAAAACAGATAACCTGAAAATCTATAACCTCAAAACTCATAAATCTCAAATTCCAATAAACTGCAAACACAAAATGAGCAAAAAAACAAAAAACACACGCAAAACTGAAACCTCAATACCAGAGAGTTTTAACTTTATAATTCTATACATCCATCACTTCATAACCATAAACCCCATAAACCCCATAACCCTGAAGTCCCATAACCCTATAACCCCAACAGCCTATAAACCCAGTAATACAAAACCTCATAACCCTATATCCCAAAACCCCGTAACCCTACAACTCTTAAAAGCGACAAAAAAATACTTTGTACAGAGTTATGGGAATGTGGAGTTATGATATTAAATTGTACAGGCTGGTCCATTTTCGATGGGAATTCAGGGTATTTCAGAAACTACTAAAGATATGATAAATCTGACACGACGTTCTCGAGCTCGATTTTCATGGCAAACTCGACTGTCAGATCGGAAATTTGCTATCTTCATTTGTTTCTGAGTTACAGGGCGTTTCTCGTTACTGTCTCATTTTTTAACATGTCTGTATCTCAGCTGTTAAATAAGTTAGAGTTAAAGTGAAAATTGCTCACGACTAATTCTTTAGCGTAGAATTGAATGCCGGTATTAGATTTTTAGTAGATCTTAAGATTTCGGAGTTATGACCCAAAGTTATATTTTTTTTAAATGGAAATCGTAGCTGATCATGACATAAAAAAATTGAGATTTTTTTTTGCTTTTCTGCAATATATTACATGCTATAGTTATTTTTACAAACAAGGGAGATACGGGGAATAGGAGACCATGACCTAGACCACCACCGAGAGAAGAAACAAGGAATACTCTGACTGCAGATTTAACTACGAACAGTCGCATATTTGTCGGGCTATTAAAACTGTAATATTAAGTGAATATAAAATTATTGGAATTCCGGATTTTATTTTAATATTTATTACATCAGAAGTACAAGCACCGTGTGGACGTTCTTGATTTGCAACGTTTTCATTTCGTTTCGACAAAAAAAATATTTTTGTAGTATCTTTTTTGTCAAAAATTAGAACAACAAAAATATAAGATTTCTTTGAATTTGCATTTAATAATTTAATCATATTATTAATCATATTTAGGTATATCATTTTTAATTTTTATTTTGGAAAATTATTTATTACTAGCTGTTTACTAGGAATTGCTGGTATAATTAATTCAATGCAAATTGGGGCATGTAGCCCATAAGAGTAGTTGTTTCTCGCAATATTAACAGTTAGGAATCATGTTCGTGGGGAAAGAACATTGTAATACATTTTTTTTTTGTGAAAATACTGTAATATAACAACCCTGGGTTCGATCGAAAAAAATAAAATATAAACGTAGTTGTGGCCAGAAATATGTGATCGTCATGAGGAATCCCTACGTTGTATACATCTATTTTTGATTGACCGGATGGCGCTGGCTACTAACTTTAAAGAGGGGAAGTATGTTTTAATTTTATAAAACAAAAGCAGAGTAAATACACTTAACTTTATTATTTACGTACAACAGTATTCAAATTAAACATGTGACAATTAGAAAGATCAACAAAAACATTAACAACCATTTAACATAAAATGAGAGTGCCAGGCTCACCTAGAGCTCCTGTGGGGAAAGAGCATGGCAGAGAAACCCACGATCGTTGCTCTAACTACCCAAATATAAATACAAAACAATCGCTAACAAAAGGCATAAATTAATATCCTTTGCTACTGACTGACTTATTTAATGTGTCACTAAATGTCACCTCACTCGAATTTGACATACACACTTCCAAGTAAAACTGAAGAGGTTTGGTGTTAGTTAGCCGGCAGGGCCGGAAGGTAATAATAACAACAATAATAACAACAACAATAACAACAACAATAATAATAATATGCTTCATTTCTCCTGAGACATAATACAATGCATGGAATACGTCAAGTAAATACAATAAAATTCAAGGTACTGGAGTCCCATACGGGAGTCAATCCAGAGCAATTCTTTTTTGGTATTATTCTTTTTACAGATTTATTCCTCACGGGCGAAAATGTTAGTAAATTCTTATATGCGTATGACATAAAGTGAGAACAAGAAATCAAAGAACAACGTAATCATGATAAAACAAGTTAAATGTGAAACAAAGGAGTTGTTATTGCAATATCCGGACAGTAACGACAATATATACATATTTTAACATGTAATAAATAATGAGCAAACTTTAATAATAATTGTAACAATTTTACGTTAAAAAAATATACGCCCCTGAGCATAAGACAATGAAGGCTAAACATATACAGAATTTTTATCATGAAACGTCTATAATCATCACAATCATAAGATTACATAGAACAACAATTAACAACAAAGTACTTAGAGAATAATTACCTGCTAACTAATGCCGGTTAAACACTTTTGATTTTTCACTACTTATATATTTTCACCATACACCGATCGTCTTACTTTTCACTCTGCGCTATCCTCACTTCCACTATCTGGGCTTCCTTTCAGAATTCCCCACCTAAACGTTTGTTTTTTGCGCTTGCTTCTACCAACTGTCATTTGTCAACTGTCAATTACGTTTTCATTATTATACAACACCCATGTAACAGGTGACGTCGAAGTTGATACGATAAGTATGGTTTTGCATAATACAAGAAAATATTTTCCATACAAAATAAATAGCCATAAAGGCCGATTCTCATTAGACGAGCAAGAAACCGGATCGGCAACGGCAGGGCACATACTCGGCATGAGCCGAGTTTTCAGAGACAATTCACACTGCGACAGACATGCCGTAGGTAGTAGTTCTCTAGCTTTGTGAAATAATGTTCGCGACTTCCATTTTGGTAAAAATTGTTCTAATCTTAGATGAAGAAGAGCAAGAAAATAAAAATTCCCAAAAAAGAAAAAGACGTTTTTTTAAATTACAAAATTTGATTGTTAAGAAATCGTGTTTGTTTTAATATATCTGTATAGATTAATACATGTTTAGTAAATATACCTGCCTTATTGCAATTTCTCGCGAATTTTTTTCCATATCATGTTTTTGTAGTAAATAACCTCATTTTCTCTGATATATTCAATAAGAATTTCATCTTGTTCTGACGAAACTCAACTAAAAACCCTGTGATTGCAAGTTGACTGCCTGGAGAGTATTCACACTTGCCGGAACATGCACGGCACATGCCCTGCAAATATTCTTTCGGAAGAACGTCGCGTGGAAAGTCTGTTGCTTGCCGAGACGCTGCACGTATGGTGTGAATTACACCCCTCAAAACCCAGAAGATACAATGGTTAAGATATTTTGCCGAGCCGGTGCTTTGCCTGTGCCGAGCACATGCCTTGCACGCAACTGAGAATCGGCCTTAATAATGCAGTAATTTGTTACCTGGCATTTTTTCCGCATAGAAAAAAATATACATGTTAAAGGTTTTTAAGATAATATTTTAGCCTCCAAGGACTTAAATTACTTGAAACTCTTACTTACGTAAAACTGTATCAAATTTGGGAAGAGCCGTACAGGCACTGCAGATTTACTGTTAATTTGAAACGGTCCAGGAAAAACCGTAGTGGAAAACTTCAGTTTCAGCCCGACCTAAATTTTTCAGCTTGCCGCATGAAATCTCCGCCATTATTTTTAAAACTAATACTTTTAGTGTGTGAAGTTTCTTCTGAAACTTGTGAAAGAGTCCCCGAACAAAGGCGTTCATCGCAGAAATCGTTCCGCGGCCGAGAGAAAAATTGCGCTTCGGCGAAAAAAAATTAAGTACCTCCCCGACCGCTGAAAACCTCCACCCTTTCATAAAATCCTTTTCAATCCGTCCGAGGGCTTTTCTTCCGCGTGCCGGTTCTAAGTCGGCGTGTCCCCTTCTGCCATTATTCCCGTTCCCGGCGCCCATTCATCGTCTTTTGTTTCAGTTATGATCGCCACGCAGACCGACATCATACATCATGGCAGGCGGTATTGATCAGGGGAGTCGCACAGCGCGTGCCGCACGCCGCTACGCCGCGGGCTGATTGTGAAAAATTGCTGTTTTTCCATTGTCGGGAGCAATTACCCCGTTTATGAATGGTTCCCGCGTACAATGGGTCGGTGTTTTCCTCGCGGCGAGAGGGTCTTGTGAAAAAATATGCAGAATTACTAAAAAAACCCTTACCCGGTCATTCACGTAACATTCTACCTCCTTTTATCTTTTTTACCTTTCTATTTCGAAAAAATAGTAGAGACCAATGTTGCGTTTCTGAGATATTGTTGTAAAACTGTGAAGCGAACTTCAAATTTCGCTTCAGTGTCCAATCCAAACCATCCCTACTTCCAACCGACCAAGGCAAACCGCAACGTTTGAGGACAACGCCAGATTGCGAGAAGCCATATCATGGTAAAGATCGCCCAGGTTTCAATGAGTTCCCTTTCGGCGCGATTGAACGTCGACTTTGGTCATACGATCCGAAGTTAAAGTTGCGAACTTGTTACCTATTATTAGGGCTGTTAGAACTGAGCCGCGCGACATAGGCGTGCGCGTTATTTATTAAAAAGCAGCAAATTAAATTGTCTATAATATATCAACATAAACACCAACGGTTAGGAATTAATTACGGAATCACGCTATTGAATTGCGGCTCTTTCTGACAGCCTTACTTATTACTACAGGGCTTTCATAAAACGATAGGCAACCAATATTACATTTCCCAATACAAATTGGTACTCCATAAAAATTAAAACACTGAATCAGTCTATGGCACCAGTGGTGTAGATATTTTATTTTTATCAATGGAAAAGGTAATTTAAGAAAGATTTCATTTTAGCTGTTTATTTTGATGTATTAATTTAGAAATTTACATTAACTCAGAATTGAAATGAAGAAATCCGGCTTACACCTGGATAAGTCAAATTCAAAATGTTTATAAAAAATTTTATTTATTACATATTGCATACATCTTGCCATAAAATTTTTATGTCACAGGTAAAAAATTAGTTATGTTTACAGTTGTTCAAATTTAAACTAGAAGTTTCAACAGCTGGAGAATATAAAAAAGTCACAATAGTTTTGTTTATCTTAGGATAGGTTTGGAACGTTTGATGTCTTCACTTCTACTTTTTCCGATGCTGTTAACAAAGTTAACATTCTCAACGCACAATTATAAAGTGTTTTGGTGAGTGGTATTTTTTTGTTTAGTTTTTATTATGAAAGCTGTTCAAAATGTCCACCTTCATTTTCTACATAAATTTACCCTCCGTTTCATGCAATCGAGAACACGTTCCAATTCATTTGGCGTAATGAATTCGATTTAATGGCGAATCGCTACTACTAGGTCTTCAAGTGTGTGAACTCGCTGCTTGAAAATATTATTTTTTATACGCCCAAAGACATATAAAGGTATAAGATCAGGGGTTCGACTATGCCATAATCCCCAACTAATAATTCGATCCCCATAAAATTCTTCCAAATATCTAACCGTTTCTGCTGTAGTGTGAGCTGGTGCCCTATATTCTTGAAAATATCCAAACCATAATTCGGCATCATGCATTTGCTCTAAAGGTTGTCGTAAAATCCCCCTATACTTTTCACCATTTATCACTTCTCGAAAGAAAACTGGTCCTATTATCCGTCTCCTTGAAACGGCTACCCATATACCAATTTTTAGAGGATGTAGCAAAGTTTCAATAAACTCATGTGGGTTTTCTGTAGCCCACGTTCTGTAATTTTGGTTGTTAATGTAACCTGATAGATATACCCATGCCTCGTCCGAAAAAAACGTCAAAATCAATTAATCATTGTTGTTCAGATTTTCATTGAACCATTCACAATACCGTATTCGTTGGTCGTAGTCAGGTGGATGCAACTGCTGAACAATAGAGACTTTGTATGGGTGCATGTGCAATTCCTTCCTTAAAGCCTTGCGACACGTTCCCACAGAGGATCCTATCGACAAAACAAATATTCAGAAATCTACATTAGCTTTAAACGATATAAATTTTTATTTTTTTACACCATATAACAGTCTCAAATTTGTGCTGCTTCATTTTGTCTACATGATTCTGCTGCAGTTAACACTGTAGACTCACATTCTCACAACGTTTTATGAGAATTTCAGTTTAATACACACAGAAGTTCACTTTATTAAGGCTTTTAAGTTAATTATAAAGATAGTTTCAAGTATTTAATGCCTTTGCTGCTACTGATATACTGTTGACCACCTAGAAAAGAAAATTATGTAAAAACCTTACAATTTTGACACAACCACAGATAAAATCTATTTTATTTAAATAAAACCGCCAACTTGATTATTTAATCTTCGCAACTAAATTGTTCCATAAACGAGTTTCTATGCACAATTTCCGACAACATTCCCTGCACTACCGATTTCCTCTCCCCTCTCACGAACCCCACTGCATTAGTCTGCGCCCCATCCGGTGGCGCCGTGACAAAATCCTTCGAGTTCTTAAATTCAATCAGGGAAAATTATCGGCACACCCCCGAGCCAGGCCGCCCCATTCCGCACTCCGCCACTCTAACTCCGTCCGAGGAACAGGTACTTGCTTTTCCGGACGCAAAAAAGGGAGGGTCTTTCTAATCCCTGAACCCCAAAAGTTCCGGCCGTCGCCTCGTCACAAAACAAATTGGGATTTGAATTTCAGATGAAGCTTGTTTAATAAGGGAGTTGCACCGGAAAAAAAGGGTTACCCGGATACGGTCGATTTGCCATCGTAAACATCTGAAAGTGTAAGATGATATCAGTGATGAGAGTTGTGACATTGACAACGTATTTGCGTATGTGCACGTTTGAACTGAAGCAACCTCTATAGGTCTGTTCCAACAAGAGTCAGGGATTGGTTCCGAACCGTTCGAAATATTTGACCAGCTAAGTTCTAAATGTGTCTTCAGTGAATATATCGCAAGAATTAGTTGGATGCACATTTCTGACGGTTCGAAACCAATCCCTGACTCTTGTTGGAACAGACCTTATATCTACGAACTGTTGATTTACAGGGTGATCACAGTTTAACACAAAAAGAACTATGGGATGTATAATGGATATGCCCCCATAAAAAAATCGAGAAGGTTTAAATCAAGAGACGGCAATGGCCATAGTACCGATCATCCCTGTCAAATCTACCGCACTTCTTTGCTTTTATTAAGGTAATTATTTTATCGAAATTAAGAGGGTGCACTATCGTCCAAGAGCCACCCACATTCGTTGTAGAACAGCTAAGGACCACACATGTTGAAAAAGACTGATCATTTCGAAGAAATGATCCACCTGATATTCTTCCACATTATTTAAAATTTGCTCCCAAGCTGCTATACTTCGATTTTGTACACTCATAAGACGAATGTAAACAATAAACCACGGTAATAAGAGTGCTATGAAAACCACAGTAATACTTCATAAATAGCATTTGCAAAATCAAATCTGTTGGAGTTACTTGTAGGGGCGCGTGCAAAATCTTAAGATAAACACAATTTTTTTTTCTTGAAACCTGTATACAGGGTGGGCCACTAGTAACGCCTCGGTCGCTAGGAACCAAACGGCAAATGTTATAGAAACCTGTTTAGGTGGCTATGTGGAGGATGATTACGGCTACATTTTAAAAATATTTTGAAATATACAGGAAAAGCGTACCATATCAAAGTTATGTATTTTTAAAAGGAACACCCTGATTTTTACTGCATTTTTGAAAGCACCGTAAAAAATAGGTGAACTTTATTAAAGGTTCTGCATACCTAGGACTTACAGTTTGTGAGATATTTTAATTTTAGTGAAAATGCAGGCATAGCGTAAAAATTTAATATTAGCAATAAAAAAATAATTTTAAGGAAGCAGCTTTGGAGGGTCTATTTTAGATCCTTGAAGTTATAAATTGTTATATTTGTCGTCACTTAGTATTATACAGGGTGTTCAAAAAACTGC
>NW_019416705.1:238054-247514 GCF_000390285.2 Anoplophora glabripennis | reverse complement strand
CGTCTTACTCACTTTCTACGAACTAACACAAATGATGTCTTGCTTCACCATAACACAAATACTTCACCATAATACAAATGTTGTCTTGCTTCACCATAAATTAAAACGATATCCATCAACTCTGAGTTGCTATACACGCAAGCCATTTTTGACACTAACTACTAAAAAACTGATGTAAATACCACAGATAACAGGTAAAAACTACCGCAACGACGAATTTCAGTATTAGGAGTCCAGCTATGTTGTGGTTTAATGTGCTATAACTTCAATAATTTTTTTCTCAGAAACTATATGGATTTTACAAAATTTTTTTTTACAATATTGACTCCATTTCTCATGCCGCATCTATTCCCAAATTTTTTTGGATAAGTTGTGAATCACCCTGTATATGGAGAAATATGAGGATGCAATTAAATGGCGCACCTTCAAATTTTTCATATTCAGTGAGAAATTATTTAAATCGAAAATTGAGTAATAAATGGATAAGTAAGAGTGGTGCATGTCAGTGGCCACCTAGGTATCCAGACCTCACCGTAATGCACTTCTTTGTTTCGGGCTATATAAAAAATCTTGTACATAGTGTTCCACCTACTACTTGATATGATATGAAGGAAAAGATTAGAGATGCACTTGCCACAATCACGCCAGATATTCTAAGAAATGTGAGAATATCATTGGAAGATAGAATAAGATGCCTATCTTCAATGGCACAGATTCCCCATTTTGGTGACGCATTAAACAGTAAAACGGTTATATGAAGGTAGTTTAAATCATTCCGACACAAACTTAATGGTACTCAAAGACTTGTTCTAGTTGTTCAGAATTCAGAGATATTTTGAAAAAAAAGAGACTAAATTTTTTCAAACTTACTCTAAATCTGTAAAAACTTTAAGGGAACAACTTGTTGCAAGGAGAAACCATCATAGTTTCTTCTTCAATTTTCTTTTCTCTTTTGTTTTTACTCATTTTTTTTTGCATCTAGTGGAAAAGCTAAGAAATGGTCATTTCGTTCGGCAAAAGACGAAATTTTGTTTTTTTTTTTACGAAACGGAAGTGACTGAACTGAGAATTTATGGTATAAAAAATTCTAAAATTATTATTAAAATTCTAAACAATTTATTTTTAAGTGTTAAAAAATTACCTGCCAGTATATCTTCAATTCAACAATCATCATTTCAATGACGCAAGTTCCCAAATCTGTTTCTGACATATGAGAATATATATTTGCGTATGTATACGCTTGAACTGGAGCGGCCTGTACACTCGGAGGTTCTCCACAACTTTTTTTACAGTTAGTCTTCATTTTCCGTCAGTTTATACGTCTGTTCCTTTTTTTTAATAGATCTTCTCGGACCCTCATTGTGGGCAGGCCGACTGCTGCAGTGTTATTGTTAATGAACAAGCGCGTACGTCCTAGCCACAATGGATCGTTTTGCCCAGAGCGGAACGCGGAAAGCAGAATAAAAAATGATAAATTGTGAGTGGACCCTTCATTGTTCATCTGGAACATAATTGAGTTTGCAGCAATCGGCTAAGTCGGGGAAAAGTTGGAAAATTTTAAAATGAGTTAGAGACAGGTTTGATAATGGTAAATATGTGCACGGGGTTAGAAAAATGCTCGGGATAAATAATATGTTTTGTCTAAAAGTTGCAGTTTTGTAGGAGTTCCGTATATTGTTTTTTTAGGACTAATATCAAATTTCAATCAATAGGAACTTATTTTTCTTTTTTTAGTCACTAGTGAAATTAAATAATTATAATTTAATTAAAGAAAATAACATTAAATAATTAATTATTTATTAGTATTTATACAGGGTGTCTCTCGAAAATCGGCAAGGTACGATATTAGAGAAAGTGTAGGCCCTAGCAGTGGCGGCTCGTTAGAGGGGGCTGGGGAGGCTAAGCCTCCTCTGCAGTTTTTGATTGTATTGCAAAAGTTTTCTTTTAGTTTTTTATTTTACATCATATAATTAACACTATTTAAGAAATTTTCATACAAATCTATTTTCATATGCAACTAATTAGGTACCTACTAAGGGAGATCTCGAGTACGTAAATATATGATTTTTAAATGTTCACTATTTTTTGCGCCCTCCGCATTCGCATTATAATCGCTGGCAGCTAACTTTCTCAAGCCTCCAGCTTTTATCAGTGTTCTATATGCTGCGAGACCTTGAAATGATGACACGATGGCTACATTGGAGCTTAACCAGTCGAGCACGGAGGTTTGTTGCCACCTTCCATCTCTTTTTAACAAGCGAATCTTTCAATATAGCCCTTCTTCTCTACCACCTCGGAGATCGCAATTGTATGTTGCAATGTTGCATTTTATAGTACCTAAAAACATTGGTCGTCTGTGAGTACGCAAGTTTTTGTTTTTAACTGGTGTTTATGTGAAGTTTTTCTTAAGAATTTTTGTGAGACGATCATAATTAATTAGTAAATTAATCATTCACATTTTACTCTGGTAGGTATTTAACTTTACTAAAATAAAATGAGTGCGGAAAACGAATATAACCTCAACAACTTCTTTAGTTGCATGGACATTGTAGATTATTTATTATTAAAAGGATTTAGTACTCTCAGTTATGATGAAAAGCTCATAATTAAACAGAAATCGAGACCAACACCTTTGCCGTCTTTAGTTGCAGTGGGTAAAAAACAAAATAGGGGATTTAACGATAATAATTATAGAAAAAACGAATGGTTAACTGCATCATCTATTAAAAATAAATTATACTGCTGGCAATGTTTATTTTTCACTAATGACAATTTATCGGTTTGCGGCAGGGTCGGTTTTAACAATTTAAAAAATCGAAAGACACGAAAAATCGCAAGAGCATATTTCATAGCGTATTAAATTTGAAATGTTTGGTAAACAGAATATTGTAAACGCTTTAGATTCCGCTCACAAAACGGAAATAAAACATTATAATGAGAAGGTTCGTGAAAATAGAGACGTTTTAAATAGACTAATCGATGTAGTAATATTTTTATCGTCTCAAGAAATTTCTTTTCGCGGACATGATGAAAAAGTGGATTCTGCTAATCGAGGGAACTTTAAAGAGTTATAAATATAAATTTATTAAAAACATACGATTCAAAATTGCAGAATTTCTTAGATAAAGCCACTGTTTTTTCGGGAACCTCTAAAACCATTGAAAACGATTTAATTGAGAGTATTAGTTCAATTATCAAAAGTAAAATTTATGACGAATTAAATAATTGCGAATTTTTCTCCTAGCAAGTTGATGAAACCACAGAAGTTACCTGTAAGTGTCAATTATAGGTAATTTTTAGATGCGCAGTGCATGGAGAAGTTGAAAGATTTGTTAGATTTTTTGACGTAATAAGTGGGAGAAATTCAGATAGTATGTTTAAATTATTAATTAATGAATTTGGAAAATTTGGTTTAAAAAATAAATAAATTGTTCAAACCTATGATGGTGCTGCAATTGTCAGGTCATGTTAATGGACTTATTTTAATCATTGTTACGCACATAAATTAAATTTAGTTTTAAGTAAAGCTTGCAACGGCATTAAAGAAGTGAGATTTTTTTTTTAATTCCTTCCGGATTTTCGTCATTTTTTTCCAAATATACTAAAAGATCTAACGCTAACGTATTAAATAAAATAATGCCAGCACAGGATTCCAAGTAATGCTCCCACTCGTTGGAATTTTTCTTCTAGAGCTATTTTTACGGTCAAAACTTATAGAAAGAAACTTATCGAGTTTTTGATTTCATATCGGATAGTGAGGATTTTTTAAATGATCAACAAACTTTAGGATCCGCTTATGGATTAAAACAATAATTGTTGTTGGACAAAAATTTCATTTTTTTCTTGAATGATTTCTGAACAAACCGATGTTGTATTCCAAATTTTGCAGAATAAATTAACTAAAAAGAAAATTAATCTTACTTTTATCAAAATTAAAAGAATTCCGTAATAAATGAGATACATTTCAACACATTGTATGCAATTTTCTTAGAAGACATTAACGAAACCTTTTTTTATTTCAAGCCTCCTTTGCCAAATATACCACAAGCCGCCACTGAGCCCTTGAGCTTCGGAAAAAAATATTGATTAATAATAAATCGACCAAGAGAAATTGCTGGAAATAGTTTTCAAGTTCGCAGCTCGGCCGTTAGGGGGCGCAATCTACATACCAAAACATAAAATTGAATTTTTCTCAGAAATGTTTCCCATTCAAGTATGTGAAATAGTACAAATACGGATAGCCGGATTTATTGCGCATAACTTTTGTTATTGACATTTTGTTCTATGTCTCGACAGAAAGGGTGGGGGAAGCCCCTAATGTCTGATCCGAAAAATGCATTTTTTTAAAGATTGGCTCATCAAAAGCCCATAGTGTTATACCTGATTAGAAAGGTCTTTTCATGCTTTATCTCGTGATGAATGCGTAATGTCATTTACCTCAATATGGAAACCTATAGATGGCGTTATTTCAAAAGAATGCCGTTTTCTTCAAAAATTTTAAATGCAATGCTATAGTTTTCTTTACATAAATGAATTCAGCAAAAAAATTGATGAATATAGTATAAGTTTGAAATTTCTGACGAAAGTGTTGTTTATTTATTGGCGCTATTTATCCAACTTTAAGTTGTTTCACGTTTTCTTAAAGAAATGAAATAGCAAAATAAAACTTTTTATAGGTTAGTTTGAAGAGCATAAAAATAGCTACATTTTGACGCCAAAAAGGGTTCGATATCTTTTTTTTGTTATCAAGTTATTCGCAAATTAGTGAGCAAAAAATAAATAATGATAACACAGCCCCACAAAAAAAAGTATCGGATCTGGTATTCAGACCCATGTATATCCATGTACTTTTTTCCGCTGAATCCGAAATAAGAAAGATTTGTAGATATCGTTTTCTTTTGTTTAGAAAGTAAAGTATTCTACAAGTTTTATTGCATTCTCAGTCGGGTGGATGGGTGGGTTTTATAGGTGGTACAGGTGGATGATAGAAAGATGTATGAATTCATAAATGGGTGGGTGGATAAAAAGATGGATCCAGAACTCCGCAACACGAATTATGCCATGAAAATGGCGTTTTTAATATATTTTCTGTTTTTGAATGAAATTGGACCAGCTTGTCTGACTCTGATGATAAATTGGAATTAAACGAGTGAAAAATCATACGTCTAGTGAGCTGGTAGAATAATTTGATTTTTTATAACTTTCATCGATCGTAAATTACGTTTGTTGTGAATTTTGACCTGTTTTTTGAATTTTCCCGAAAACTCAGACCCGTTGGGCCAAATCTGAAGGCAGATTCGGATTCAGCGGAAAAAAGTACATGGAAATACACGGGTTAGAATACCAGATCCGATACTTTTTTTGTGGGGCTGTGTAATGAATTGAGGAACACGACGCTAACGAAAAGACATTACATACCAAAATAAAATGCGTTTATAAAAGAACTGTTCATTTTTATCGAAGAAAACTTTATTAGACAATCAAACGTTATTATATTGTTTAGTGGCAAATGATATAACATACATTTACCTGGATTTAAAGAGAAATTATTTCTAAAACAGCAATCATTAACCAATTTTAAGTTATGTTGAAGAAGAAGACGGTCATTAACATCAGAAATTTTAGAAAAAAATTTAATACTGCATACAACATATAACAAAGAATTTAACCGCAAATTATATCAACTATGTCAATAGATAGACTGAATAATAGGGGCTGAAGATAGAACTTTGAGAAATTTCTGAAGTACCATAGCTTCCATTTCTGTGGATTTATGACCTCGATACACTGCATTATGAAATCTGTAGCAAAGATTAGATGGAATTAGGTTTATTAGATGTGTAGAAAAATCAAAATAATGAAGTTTACTTATTAATATTCCTTGGTCAATTCCAACGGAGGATTTCGGAAAGCCTGTCTAATTAAATTACGTGATCTTTTCCGTATCTATCTATTTGGTTGTATATTGAACATTGATAACCGTATTGGTTGCGCAAAAAATCGAAAACCGAGTCGATTTGCCCGCATTTCGTTTGTTTTATAAGATACATACGAAAATTCATCGGAATTACAATCCATAGTCCTGATTACAGCATTCTTGTATGCCCAAACACGAACTACACGCTAATTTAAAAACGTCGGCCTTGGTATCTCTGCGTTGGTTTTCAACGTGCGTCGTTACAAAGGACTAGAATTTTATACAAAGTGCAGCTTTATTAAATTTGCTTCTATGGAATTTTCCCCCTGGGAACGGTTCTGTGTAAAAGGCAGCCGGGGTAAAATTGCATCTGGGACACGCCATGGTGGGAGCTGTTGGTGGGGATATAAATCCACTCGAATATTTCCGAAAGGGATTTGTCGATTCTTAGGTTAGATGTTAAACGGCCGACGTTTGTGATTTATTTTCTGTCATTGCACGTCTCTCTCGAACGGATTAGTTGAAAGCGTCACAAAAAATTAACAAAGAGTCACGGAATTCTACGCAGGTACGTTGATAACTTATTAATATGTCACATGATATTATTTATGATGTCTTGTGACATACTGTGTCGGGGAATATTGTGTTTCTCATACTTATCAGAATTTTGACTGGCCCCACGTTGAGCGCCAACATTATTTTGTAGAAGATTTTTGTGTGCATAGGAATTTATATTACGAAATAATTATGTTATTTACTATGTTTCTCTTAATTGTATCGATCCACTTTATCTCAAAAGTCCCGCAAACAAACTATTGGTTTAGTTGAATTTAATATTTATTTGGTTGCTTTATTAATTCATTTTTTTCCGTCGTTTTCATTATTAGAATTTATTATTATTTATTTTAATTTTTTTCTTAATCTAAATTTTTACTTTGTAAAGCAATTAGATCTTTGCAAAATTTAAAATGTATTTAAAAAAATAATATGGAAATGGTCTGCAAATTTTACTTTCAAAAAAATAACAGGAAACATTCTGCTATCTTCCTTAGACTGTCATTGTAGATTCCCTTAGATTTCTGTTTTATTGGTCCTCACTTTTGTTTTCAGGTAATATTTTGCTGATTTTGTTTCTTGTTTGTTTTCTTTAATTGTTCTTCTTCATTCCAAACTTGAACTTGTGATTTTAACCTCACTTTACTTCTTGGGTCTACACTGTGCATTGAGTTGTTTTCTTTTAAGTACCTATATACCGGGTGTCCCATTTTAAAAAATACATGTGAATATCTTTTAAGTTAAGGGCTTAATGAAAAATTTTTTCAAATAAAAGTTGTAAGGTTTTAAGGGGGACATCTAATGGTGTCCTTGACCATGACTTTGACCATGACCTTCAAGGTCATTTCAAGGTCAAGCTGATTTTTTCAATTGGAAACATATTTTTGACAACAAAAATGAAAAGAGCAGAAAATTTTACATCCTACTATGACCTTGACCTTCAAGGGCATTTGAAGATCATATGAAGGTCGCTTTAGTTGTTTTGTTGCAAAATTAATTTTCGTCTTTCCGAATAGTGTACACAAGGGTTTTCGAGGGCGCTGATCGCGAATATGAAGACAGAATTTAAAAATATTCAAATCCAATATGGTCGACCAATTTTTGGTAAATATATTTAATATTCATATGGATTAAAACTTTGAAAATGCTTCAACCTACGTTAAAACTCAAGGTCGAGCCGAGTATTAGACATATTGGATTCGCCGTATCGGATTTAACTAAATTCTGAGCTAGTCTGAGTTCAAAAACATTTGAATAAAAAATGCATGCCGCAAAGGGTTAATGGGTATTCTAGAAAATTATGGCGAGCACCACACATCAAAAAGAAAAATATGAACAAGATTAAAGTTTTGCCTGCAAAATACTAGAATGACCTTCAAATGACTTTTGAAATTTAAGGTCATGATCAAGATTATATCCGGAAGCAAAATTCTCCGCACTTAACTTGACCTTGAAATGACCGTAAAGGTCAAGGTTAATGTCATAGATGGACGTGAATTGGCCCGCTCTTGTCATTTCTGTTCTCAAAAGTAGAATTTTGCAACAAAAACTAAAATGACCTTCAAATGACCTTGAAGTTCATGCTCAAGGTCATAGTCGGATGTAAAATTTTCTGCTCTTCATTTCTGGAGTCAAAAATATGTGTTTCCATTTGAAAAAATCAACTTGACCTTGAAATTACCTTGAAGGTCATGGTCAAGGTCACCTTTAGATGTCCCACTCAAAATTCTACAACTTTCATTTAAAAATTTTTTTCATTAAGCCCTTAAGAGATATTCACGTGTATTTTTTAAAATGGTACACCCAGTATATTATTATTAACAGATCAATGTTTTCTTTTGCGTTGCTTAATCCAATCGGAATTATGGCGAATTCTGACAGTTCTTAAGTAGGTTTTTACAAAACCACTGTTGAAGACTTTTTAAAAATGCCATCAAAACTTTTCTATGGAAAATTTTATTTTCCATAGAAAATTCTCTATACTATAGAAATATAAATTCTTTAAATCTAGAAATAGAAATTCTTCATTTTTTTTGTTATACATCGGACGTGATTCTCATTTCAGTAACATCCTGTGTTTAAAATTTTCGAGCGTATTTGTTGTTTACACGCGTCCACAACAGTGTTCCATTAAAATAAACTATGTACCCAACATTTTCTCGAATTAAACGCGTAATACCTGTTAACTATATGGATGGGATACCGTAACGGCTATGTCGTTAATTTACCGTTAATAACACTTAAAACGTCCCGCGGTTTATTTATGTTTCGTTCCGTCCCGGAATTAAAACAAATAATTGATAACTAAAACCGCATTTTGCAAAGTTATCCCGACGAGTAATTGTTAGTGCCGTTAATTGCCAGGTTTTAATGAGGCAGCAGGTTCGAGTCCGGAACTGGTTTTGTAGAAAGCGATATAGATTTCGCTTGTTTTTTTTTTGCAGTTTGGGAATGAAGGAATTTTAATGGGATCATTTCTACGCACACTAGATTTCGACATGCTATAGTAGGCTTTTTCATATTGGAGGATTATTCTTTGATTTCAGTTAATTTGTCTATAATAGGCACCTTGTATGTATATATATTTTTTAGTGTAATGATAAAAAACATTCTCTAGGCCAAAATAAGAGTATATATTGTAACGAATTTGAAATGTTAATGTAGAAACTCAGATGGAAATATTGCCTTACCTAACTTAAAGTCGTATAAAAATTTTAATTATTATTATAGCAACACCAAATTGGTATAAAATTGTTAATATGGAAATTCTGGATATAAAACTAGTAATGAACAATGATATTACATAGTACAGAAATAATCATTTAATTTTATTCTCAAATACAGAATAAATTTTCATAAAAATGAATGACCTCGACACTTGTTAGTAATCAGTACATCTTAAAGAAAAACGAATTTAAACCTAGATTAACTTATATTAAATGAAAGCTTAAAGCCTATAGATTAATCGGGTATATATATATATATATA
>NW_019416705.1:215822-237431 GCF_000390285.2 Anoplophora glabripennis | reverse complement strand
CTACCAGCAGTAGAAAGCAGTTCCATGGCAGTTTCCAGTGGCCCCATAAATAGTCTGCAAGGCTTCTACGTAGTTTCCAGCGAAGAAAACTACAAATTTCACAACGTAAACAGGTACCTTAAAACACAGTGCACTAAAATATCGCTAGCTATTCCAAATAAATCATGCTTTATCGCATCAAATCTTTGCAAAGTATAAATAACACAGGACTTACCTGTACAAAAATAAGCCGAATCCAATCACTGATAACTTAAATAATTTACTATTTCGAAGAGCTCGAACAAAATCTGTGAAACGAACAGCCATTTTATTTAAATTCTGACTAATTTTCATTCTTGTTTAGATGTAAGGATGCCCCTGAGTGATATGCAACAAATAATTCCTTATATTATTTGTAAGCTTAGCAGAAAAAGGCAAATTTTGTTGTTAAAAATATTCTTTATTGTGGAAAACATATTCTATTTTAAAAAGGTATTCATAAATTTGAGTTTATAAAGTCTTAAAGTCAAAATAATATAACAAAATTTTGAATAAACAATTTATTAAATTCTCTGAATCCTGAGAATTTTCTGATATTGTCTATATAACAAGTGTCTATCAACAACTAGCCAGGGATAAAGTACAAGTTAAGACATAAAAAAAATATAGTAGAGATTTGTATGATACTATTTACAATTTAATTAAAAAATACACAAACACATACAAAATTTATATTTTAATATTATAATATGTGCAAAATTTTTATATGATCTTTGTTCGTCATATTGTATATATGACGAACAAATCGTATTTTCTCGAAAACGGATCGAGATACCGAAATGAAACAAGAGTACATAATAAATGGAAAAATGATAGCTCTTTCAGGTTTTGAATCAAGTTTCATATTAAATATACAGGGTAAAAAGATATTAACTAAAATTTCGGTAAAATTGGTCGTAAGTGGCGCCCTCTATGAGCAATGCTGAAATTACAACACGCATCTTATTCGTCGCCTGTAAAAATTCACAAATTTTCAAATTTTTAACCTACATATTTTCAGAATAATCGCAAAAACACGATTTAAAATTTTAACTTTCAACACCCTGTATTTCCGAAACTATCAACTTTCGGATAAGGCATGTTTGCGCCAATGGTCACCATTTCACGTGTAGTATCTTCAGCTTTCGACTTTCCCATTGTTAATGAATCACCCTGTATACTATTGGTTTTCAGTTGATCAAAGATAAAACTCATGTGTACTTGTGTATTGCGGATGCGATATTTTGTCAGTTTTAAGCTACTGTTTAGTCTGTGATAAATACTGTGTTTTGTTAAAAGCTTCCGGATAAAAATTAGTAAGTAAAAGATAAAAAAAACTTACAACAATAAAGGGCATTGGTGTATAGCGTAAATTTAAAAAATCTGTATATTAAATGCATACATTTTTAATTTAATATTTTACAAATATTGCTTTGATCATCGTCTTTACATTTTTTGTAGATAAAAAGTTACTCCAAATAATAAATTTCAAATATTTACCTACCTATTTGCTGTCATAGAACAGAAAATATTTTTTATCTTGAATAAAACTAATTAAATAAAACATTTTGGTTACAATACATTTTATTGAAGCTTGTAATTAAATTTTAATATACATATGTATATTATGTATTGTAATGTATTTATAAAAATATATATATATATATATATATATATATATAACAATTTAATATAAATACAAATATAATATTTACTTATAAANATACAAATAATTTCAATTTATAATAATATATTTGTACAGTACGTATACACATTATTAATAACAGATTAGGTTTTTTTATACTACTTGTTTAATATGTAATAACCTAACTAATATTTACATTATTTTAATTAACACTACTTCACCTGCTGTGTTATACATAGCAACACCGATGACTACTTCGTTTCTAATTTTGAAAATTTATGCTTTAGATTTTTTAAATAGAGTAATGCCATTGTTGTAGCACTTTTGTTATACCAGTAGTCGTCATCTACTTGCTTATTTTAAATGGAGCACCCCGTATATTTTTGGATTCTACGCGTAATTTTAGGGGGACTTTTATCAAGTTTTTCTATATCTATCTCTAATGGTCTTCGAGACGTTTCAATTCTATCAAAAAAGTTGCTTTTCAATAGCCTAATTCAAAGTTGCCTGTTTTGTACATCGTGCTGAAGCATTCATATGTGGGATAAAGATAGAGAGATGCCTATTATTTATTACAGTTGCTATAAAAATTGTTTAATTTGACATAGGGTGGTGAAAATTTATTGTCGAATTTGCTTAACTTGGTTCTTGTAAATGCAACGCCATGTATATTTAATCAAAATCTGTTGTAGAATTTTACCTTCTATCTATCAATATTACCCTTCCCTATACCTATCTCTTTTAATTTTTCTGTTATTGACGGTTTTTGTGATAAGTAATTAAAATGATCCAATTTCTTGCGAGGTTGGCTGTGAAATTGCCAGTAAACTTAAAAACAAAACAACCAATATTTCACAAGTCATCATTTGGTGTTAGTCTGACAGTGGTACTTAGTTAAATAGATATTTGAAAATAATGGAAAGCAATATATATTTTTTAAAATGTTGATATTTTAAATTTATTATTTGAATTACTCAAGTTCAAAACAGTCACTGTTGTTACTTCACGACCATTATACTATTTACAATAGACAAATCATCGGATTGGCCATTACAAATCTATTTTGATCATTATTGTTAATAAAGTACTGTTAATATTAGCATAAAATAAATGAAATGGGATAGTAAACGATAATGTAGCATGTGTCGTATCGGTGTCGAAAGAACGGTGTGACGTAATAACCTATATGAAACCCCTTTATTGCACGTGACAAATTTGAAATTTATCAACCTTTATATTTGACTAAAATTTCATTGTCTTTTCTTTGAAACTTTTCTCGTTTGGGACACCCCGTACAACTCCTTCCATCGCGGCTGACGTATTAGAACAAATTGCCTTCTCGGAGAAGGCTTAAGAGCCGTTTAAAATCTTTCATCGGTTTTATGGGTACATTCAAATCGCGAGACTGATGAATAATCATCTTTGAGATTGGATCCTATAAAACTGCTGTCGTTAAACAGTAATCTAGCTCCAATTAAAAATTTATACACTACAATGTCTTTTATACCGAGCGTAAAACGCGTCGTAGCATTTACTCTCCGTAATAAAAGCCCGAGAATAGAGCGAGCTCGTTGAAAAATTGCCTGTCCACATCGCTTTAAATAGTACGAGAGTGGTACACTGTGGCACATCTCAAATGACCGTTTGTCATACATCCCTGCATCCCTGGTTGCCAATTGCATCCAAGCAGTTTCGCTTACGGTCACAGTTGAATACACAAATGTATAACTGGTTGCAGTTTTTTACGCTTCAAGTCAGTACGGTGTCGCAACCTTTAATACATCTATGCATCGAATGTACATTCAAATTGTGCAACACCGTAGTTCACTGTTTGTATAAACGGTCACCTTTATAGTTAGGTGTGGACGTCCCCTTACTCACTCGTTGATCACAATGTAATAAAGGAACATTTTAATGACGCTTTCCTACGATTTGCAAGCGACAAATAAAAATAACGTTAGCAAAGTGTCGCAATAAAACTAAAGTTAAATGAAAACCGTACCACAGTTCAGTAGAGTACGCTTTATGGCGTCTACGTGGCGCTCTTTTGTTTGGATGTTAATCAAGGTGCTTTTGATTCGGGCATTCTTTTGTTTTATATAGTGTAACATTGTTAGTAGTGTTGCTAATTACTTTCTCGATACGGCAGCCTTAAAATGATTACGGAACGACTCACTCACTCAACAAAAAAGGTTGGCAAGAACGCCGCTTTGAGCTTATTTTTGGTCTTTGTGGTGGAGGCGTTGAAAGTAATAATAATTATGTTGAAGCGATGAATGGTCTTAAAACTTTCAATATACAGGCTGTTAAAAATTCGCTTCTCACTACAAGGATCTCGAAAACGGTAAGAGATACGAAGTAGCTTAAATGGTTGTAAAGTTGCATAATCAGAGGGTCAACACCTATGCCTCTAAAAAATCAAGGCTAACATGATTAGTTTTCGAAATATTTCAAAAGAAGCGAAATTTTGTTTCATTTCAGCCTTTTTTAGAGGCATAATGTTGGTCCCCTGATTATGCAACATTGCCCCCATTTGTAACAGCTTGTATAGGGTGTAAACAAATGTGGAGAAATATTAAAGAGGAGAATCTTTTAAGAAAATCCCTCCCCTTTCCTTACGATATTATGGTACTGTAAATGAGGAGAGAAAAATAAAGTTTAGTTTAATCTACAGCAAAAAGGTCTTTTGAAATGCTTGATTTTTGAGAAAAATGGCTTCTGTCAGTATACAGGGTGTTAAAAAAAGAGTGTAAAATATTTCAGGAGGTAATAGTATGAACCAAAATAAGCAGAAAAGTCTTAATAAACATGGGTCCGCAAAGTAACGGTTGCGGAGATATGGACCACTATTCGTTTTTCAAACATTTTATTTTATTAGGAATAAACCGACAAAGGAAGCTTTTAACAAACAAAAAACAAAGTTACAGAAGATGTTCAAAGTGCCCTCCGTCCATTTCCAAGCAGGCACGACATCTTCGTCTCAACGATATTCGAACTCTTTCGAAAACACCCTCCTTGGTTTGGATTTCTTGACACTTTTGATTAATCCGTAGCTGCAGCTCTTCCAGGCTATTTACAGGAGTACCATACACTAATGTCTTCAAATATCCCCAAACAAAGAAATCTAGAGGGTTCAGATCAGGCGATCTTGGAGGCCATAAAACAGGTCCGGCCCTTCCTACCCATCTATGTGGAAAAGTTTGGTGTAAATGCTCTCTAACGGCCATGGAAAAATGAGCTGGAGCACCATCATGCTGGAACCACATTTGTTGCCTCTGATTCAAAGGAATGTCTTCCAAAAACTCATACAGTGTGTTCTGCAGAAAGTTGAGGTAAGCAGCGCCTGTTAATCGGTTTGGTAAAACAACAGGACCTAGAAACCTGTCACCTACAATACCCATCCAAATGTTTAATGAAAAACGTGCCTGATGTCCAGATTCTATTAGAGCATGAGGATTTTCGTCGGCCCAAATATGCGTATTGTGAAAATTAAACACTCCATTTCTTGTGAACCCGGCCTCATCAGTAAAAAGAATGTTTGCAAGAAAACGAGGGTCTTCAGCATCATGACGTAGAAACCAGCGGCAAAAAACCAAACGTGCTTGATGATCATTTATTGGATTTAAGGCCTGTACTCGTTGCACATGGTATGGATAAAGCAGTTGCTCGTGAAGGATTCTCCAAACAAGAGGACCACTAATTCCTACCTCGGCTGATATTCTCCGCACACTCGTACCTGGATTCTGCTCTACCAGTGCTAGAATTTCTTCTTCTGCTCTAGGAGTGGATACCGACCTTGGTCTTCCGGATAAATGGCACTGTTTGCTCAAGGAACCGGTATCACGCAATCTTTGGTGAATTCTTCCAAACATGCGTTGTGAAGGAATCTGGCGATTTGGATAAGCGTCAACATAAAGACGTCGCGCTTCGGTGGCGTTCCCATTAGCACGACCATACATGAAATGCATGTCTGTTAATTCTGCGTTAGAGTAACCAGCCATAGCGAAAGAAAACTTGTGCACTGAGAACAACTGTCAAATACGTACTGTTTATTTCACTAAACATCAACCAACTATTATAAGAAAATACACAACGTTTTTGCAAAATAAAAAAAGGGGCTAAAAAACATAAAACATTCCATATCTCCGCAACCGTTACTTTGCGGACCCATGTTTATTGAGACTTTTCTGCTTATTTTGGTTCATACTATTACCTCCTTAAATATTTTACACTCTTTTTTAACACCCTGTACAACACCAAAAAAAGTGTACACATTTGGGCAAATACTTATTTACATCCTGTATTGTAACATATAAGTTAAAGATCTGATGCCAGATGACGTCGTACGTATGATGACTCGAATTTTTGCGACAGTTTTGAAATTTCAACTTTATCGATTTGCGTGAACTTCTGCGTCTTTAAAATTAACCACAATCCATTTTATGACCTTTGAAGGAACAAATGAGGTTACATTATATTTTGAATGTTTTCGTGACAGATGCGGGACCGTCTGGCATGGCGGGTCGGCAGCAAGAAACTCGTAATATATACGAAACTATATAAATTTTTCCCCTATTACGTCAAATTTCGTGGCTTCGAGTGTCACTTAAAACAAAAACAGGCCACGATAAATCACCGTGCTGTTTTTATTTGCTTTTTATATCGGAATCCTGTCCTACACTTTGTCATTTATTACATCAAAAGGATATTAATGTCCTGTCCTTTCCCAAGGAGTCAGGGAGTAGTTGTGTCCTAGGATCGATCGACATAGTCCGTCGATTTTTTCCGGCCAATTTGATCCCCTAAAAAGCGACGGCCGTGTTTTGTTAACAGAATTATGATTTTCCAACGCCTACTTAAATGTCGCTGGCGATTTTTTACAGGTTTCGTAATAAACGAACCAATGTTTTCGGTCGGCTACTAGATTTTGTGCGAGCCTTTCTTTCTTTAACTAAATCGAAGTCCGGGCCTACGCCCGACCTGAGTAAGTGGTTAAATTCCGTCCTGAAGGCCGGATCGACAGACCATATTATTCTAAGGTGGGTGTCACAGAAAATGGCCTGCTTAGTCCTGTCGACATGCTTGACGTCTTAGTCTGCATTTGAAAGGACGTTTATTCAGGTTACAACCCGTCTCTTTCATGGTTTAAGTACTTACTGGATTGACCAGTGACCCTCGAACGGTCTCCGAAAACAGCTCGTAACTCAATAGTTGCGATGGCAATACTTTTAGATATAACTACATATTTAAAATAAAGTTTTCGTAATTTCTTAGTTTACTTAATTAGTATGAAGCGTGTCAGTACAGCTTGCAGTTTTCCTGTGAAAACAGTTTGGAGACTGCTGGTCAGAAACGTACCAATCGGAAATCAAACATCGAAGTTAATAAAACAGTCATAAATCTTACAAAATATTTTTTTTCTGTTTTAGAACGAAAATTAGTCCGTAAAAGTGTACTCTTAATAATCTTAAATTTAAAATTGCACCTTCCTTGATTTTGATTTTTAAGTTTAATAAATTATCATCCTCCTTTGAATGGCGCCCAAAGTACGGGACCTATTTGCCCCACCCTAGGCACACCACTGCTGCTGGCTATTCTTTACGAAACATACTTTAAAGCATGTAAAGAAGCTGCATCTACTCATCGTGCGTACAAGGTGTTTGCTAATTATTTATTTACAGGGGTCGTTAAAACTTCACTGAAAACTTTCATCTGTTTCCTGCAAACCAATTTTCCTGAAAAGCTCCAGATACTATGTAAGAAATTTATTTCTATCGCGTCGTAGGGATTTCAACAACTTCTAAACATAGATTTTTTGACATCCTCTAGCGTTACACAGGGTGTAACGTAATTAGTAAGTTAAGTCGGTAATTACACAGACACAAAAATGTCCAAACCCAAGAGACCAAAATGTTGGGTGATTTTCAAAAAGCTGTAACTTGGAGGAAAATAGTCGTTTTTTTAGCAATCATCCATATTTTCTTCATCAAAAAACATTCATTATTCTAAAAAAAAATTATATTCTTTTTAAAAAATTTTTAACATCCACAAGCTTCACAAACGTCCAAAAAATTTGGTTGATTTGACGTTGCAAATCGCAATTTAATAACGGGTATTGCCGCCTCTGTCCCAGATCACCGATTCTAAGTGGTCTTGCATAATAACGCATCGCTAAATGCCTCGTTGCGTAATTCCTTGCCAAGTTTGTAATAGAGCCCGAGTCAATTGATGGTGATTTTGTAATTGCGGGTAGTCCCATCTCATCGACGCCCGAATGTTCTAAATATGCCCAATGGGTTTCAAGTCGGGACTTATAGGTGGGTGGTTGAGAGTTACCACGCTGTTGGCGTGAAGAAAATTTCTCGTACAATTTGCGGTATGAAGATTTTAAAGAAAAGCAAAAATTAGCATTTTCTTTCGTTGATTTTCTTATGAATACTTAAAAACTGCTGACGTTAAAAAATTTTAAACTCCAAATCCGAAAACTAGACACTTGAGGCTTCAATTTGCTTTTTTTGATTCTCTCTGCGACCATTTCCCTCCAAGTTACAGCTCTATGAAATCACCCAAAATTTTGAAATTTTTTTAATATCCCTTAATTTTTGTGCTTAGTGTAACTATCATTCGATGCGCTGTGTCAAAATTCTTGACTTGCCGATGAATTTCGAAGAAAAGTCAAATTTTTGGGTGAAAACGCCCAAATATGGGTCAAAACTGATTTTTTGTCCATTTTCGTAATAATTTGAGGCGTTAAAGACGATGCCATTAGTAAATTTGCCTGCTTGGGTGAAAACTGGCATCGTGTTTAACGCGTCAAAATACTACGAAAATTATATTATATTTGGACAAAAATTAGGAAAAAAATCAGTTTTGATCCATAATTGGGCCAGTTTTCACCAAAGTAGTGGATTTTCTGAGAAATATAGGTCATGGGTAAATTTTACTAATGGCAAAGTGTTCAGCGTGACATTTGGCCCGCTCTCATAAGAATGTTTTGATAAACATATGATTTTGGATAAGCAAAATCGAAATAGAAGTGAAGAATGGGGGTTGTGGTACCCATTGACTCCCCAATTTTTAGTTGATCGCGCAATGTTGGCTGCCTATGCTCGACAGTCACGTGGCTTGTAATCATTTAAGAAGGCTCTGTAGACAAAATTTTGATGTTAACTATAAATACTGGAATCTGGACAATTTCAGGTCTTGCATACATTTTGATTGATTTTGGAAAAACACTTTAAGATGGGCTATAGTTAATGTTGCAAAGAAAATGGCTACCCAGTTTTTCTTTAATTTATTCATTTTCATAATCCGGTCAAATTAGTCATAAAAATAGTAGTCAAATAACGAAAGTTCCGACAGAGCTAAATTTTGACGGAGACCTTGGGACACCATTAGAAATAAAGTGTCAAAAGTCCCGATCGATCCCATGTGTGCTAAAAAAGTTATTCAGGGTCAAAGGTCAAAATTTGAGGTTTTTTTGGATTTTTTTCGAAAACGGTAAGTTTTATCAAAAAAGTTGCCCTGACAAACATTATAGATCTCAAAATTATCTATAAAAATGGTCCTTGTACTTTTTTTTCGAAGAATCACCATTCCTGAGATATCGCGATTCTAAAAGTTGACGGAGTCACATTCTACATGATATGCATATATATGCCACGTATATACATGGTCATGCACTTAATACAAGTGCCTATTTGTGTCTCTTGTATGTATAAACTATACTATTCTGAGAATATACACTCAAAAGAAACTCAGTCCCTTAGTCAAAATGACGCAGATGTCCTTATAATTGAAACAGCAATAGAACAATTTAATGTAACAAATACAACTATTGTAGTTGGTAAAGACGTTGACTTATCAATACTACTCACTGCAAGGACTCCAATTGATAAAATTATACACTTTTTAAAACCTGGAAAGGCTCAACAGCGAACAGAAATATATTCTTCAAAAAGTTTATCTGCTTATCCAAAATGCCAAAACCATATCTTATTTTTACATGCGATAACCGGTTGTGATACTACATCAGCAATGTTCAGAAGGGGTAAAACATCAGTATTAAAATTATTTGAAAAAAAAGATTTGATTGATTGCGCTAGTAGTAGTATTTACAGAAATTGATTCTTCTCCTCAAACAATAATCACAAAAGGAATTCGCCTTCTCCTTGCTGTTTATGGAGCTCCAAAAAAAATTGATTGTATAGATAAATATAGACTTTTAACTTTTGTAAAAAATACACGAAACAAGAAACAAGTACAATTATCTTGTCTTCCTCCAACATCGGCTTTTGCTAATCAACACTTGTGTATCGAGTACGCTATCAAGTTCAGACATGGCTAGGCAATCAACTGAACCCAGAAGACTGGGGTTGGAAATTAACAGATAATACTTTGGAACCGATTCAAACTTTACTCCCATCTGCTCCGGAAAACTCCTAAACTCTATTTTTTGCAATTGAAAAAAAGGTTGTAGTGCTAAATGTGGCTGTAGAAGAGTAGGGTTACTGTGTTCTCCAGCGTGTACTAATTGCCAAAGCCAGTCTTGCTCAAATGTCCAATTGAATACAACAGACGAAGATTCATGTGATTTCGATAAAGAGACAGCTAATTCATCTTCATTAGAACAATTTATGAACATCCAGCAAGAAAAAGAGGAGGAAGAAGAAGAAATCGAAGAAGACATGACTGTTGAAGTCGACTTTGAAGAGTATGAATCAGATTAAAATATCAAAAGAAATCAGAAGTACAGATAAAGTTAATAACCAATATCAATAATCATTATGCTGTTAAAAGAGTATTTATTGTCCCTGAAAATTCCGTCAGAACAGTTCGAGGAGTAGGCCTACCGGGGAAACCACGTTAAAAAAACGCACCAAAGTACCCTACCTCACAGGTGGTGTGGAAATGTGTGCATATCATGTAGAACGTGACTCCTTCAACTATTAGAATCGCGATATCTCAGGAATGGTGATTCTTAGAAAAAAAAGTATAAGGACCATTTTGTACATAATTTTAAGATCTAATTTTTGTTAGGGCATCTTTTTTGAAAAAACTTACCGTTTTCGAAAAAAATTCAAAAAACCTCAAATTTTCAGCTTTGACCACGAATAACTTTTTTAGCACACATGGGATCGATGGGGACTTTTGACACTTTATTTCTAATGGTGTGCCTAAGGTCTCCGCTAAAATTTAGCTCTGTCGGAATTTTCGTTATTTGAAATGTCTATTTTGACCGGAGTATCAGGTTTATAACGAATAATGTGTGGAAATTTTATATACTTAATACAAACCATTTTTAAGGAATATTATATCGATTTAAGGTATTATTTCGGACAGCCTGTAATGCTTCGATCTTCATTCCTAAATGGAACGCGGCGGCACTCGGATTTATTAAATTTTCCCTCAAAAATACACCCTATTTAATTCGCCCCGACAAAAAAATCAACGAATCGAACGTTCCATTACGAATAAAAAACTTGTAAACATTCCTCTTTCTCCATCCGCGCGCTGTTTAAATGATGATACAACCAATTCACGAATCATTGGATCTCTCTATTTTTAGACGGGCGGGGAATGTGACCTTTCCGTCTGGGCTGCCCCCGACCGTACGTTGTTTGACTGAAAGGTTGGTCCAAGGGTGGAATTAATCTACACCGAAATTCGGAAAAGTTTTAATACCCATTCCCGGATTTTAATTCGTCTTTATACACGTTAAACTGTATCCCAAAGGAGGCGAATATGTTCGAGGGGTACGAACATATTAACCTCGCACTCTGACCGCCCACGAAATCTCTTCTTCTTAATCCCATCCTAATGGAGTTTACTTTATTTCTGAGCTATACAAGGGTGTCGAAATTGTTCGTAATTTGCAGCGTTATTTTTTCGAGAAAAACCCAATAGTACAGTCGAAGGAGGCTCAAAACGTTGTGATTATGGTCATTTCCTATAAAAATTTCATGAAACTTTCGGAAAATATTCCTCAATGCATGTATAATAAAGCTTCCGAAACCCGCTATTGGACAGGCGAGTCGTTGCTGAGGTATTAACAATTATACGTCATACTTACTTGAAACTTTGCAATAATGCTAAAATTTTTCTAGATCTTTTGCATCTTGATGAATGTACAGGGCGATTCACAACTTATCCAAAAAAAAAAAATTGAGAATAATTGCGGCATGAGAAATGGAGTAAAAACAAATTTTGTAAAATCTTTACAATTTTCGAGAAAAAAGTTATAGTATTTTCAACCTTTACATCGCTGAGATACTGTAGTATCTAGCGTCATTCGCCCACGTGGCTCCAGGCGATTTCGAATACTGAAATTCGATTTTAGTATTACTGTTGTTGCGATAGTGTTTACAATAGTTTTTCATGTGTCAAAAATGGCTTAAGTGTATAACAACTCGGTGTTGATGGATATTGTTTTAATTTATGATGAAGCTGTGTTATGGTGAGGCATTTGTGTTATGATGAAGCAAGACAACATTTGTGTTAGTTCGTAGAAACTGGTTAAGACGGGACCAAATGCGTACAAGTCGGTGAACAAAATTTTGAACAGTTGTTCTAACATGTATGTCAAATGATTTCATTAATTAAAACCACAAATTAATTTTATTAATAATAAAAGCAATTGAATTAGATGTTATAAAATTGTATTTATTTCTTACGTTGAGAAAGAAATTCTTTCAATTTTGACCGTTTTCTCCGAATGTGTGAATTGGAATTTTGGAATTCTCAGGGCCCATAATTTCTTTCACCTATTGAGAAGAGAGATACCCCCTTTCTTACAACACTCTTGCAGACATGCCTCTAGGTGTCAGAGCTCAGCATTAGTTTTAGCGTCAGAGCAAGACAATATTTAAACGAAGTAGTTTTCGCCTTCACGATTAACTGATTTAAATGCTATAGATTTTTGTATATGGGCCCATTTAAAAACTTCTGTGTACAAGACATCTGCCTAAGATAACCTCTGCAGAAATTTTTTACAGGATTTGTAGGACAATGTTCCACGGTGATCAGGAAGGGAAAAAAAGTTCGATATAAATGTCCGCCAAAACGGCTGACGCAGAAAGTTTCTGTATCATCTGTACATTCAAAATTCGCAAAGCTCAAAATCCTATCAGATCCTTCTTGCATATTATGGGCATTTGTATATACGTGTCCCAAAAGTATGGAAACAGCACAATAACTTTCGAAAAATGCATTTTGAGGAAAAATGATTCAGACAAAAGATTTAGGATTATTCCCTGGCTATTCAATGGTGTCCCTAAATTTGACTTTGATCTTCAAGGTTATTTCAAGGTCAAGTTAATTTTTTCAAATGGGATGCCCTACTTTTGACCCCGGAAATGAAAAGAGCAGAAAATTTTACGTTCAGATATGTCCTTGACCATTTTCCAAGATGGCGGATCCAAGATGGTGGACGCGATTCCAAGAAATTTACCGATTTACACCAAATTTGGTATAGGGGGGTTTTTGGGGTCGCTGACTACGAATCTGAAATCTGTTTTTGAGGAATTTTAGTCCAATATGGCGGATCCAAGATGGCAGACGCGATTTCATAAATCAACCGATTTTTGCCAAAACTGATATAGTGCGGTTTTTGAAGGTGAAGGTCACAGTCAAATCAAGGGTCACCGTCAGATAGCCAGGGAAAAATCCTACAACGTTAGTTATGGTCATTTTTTTGCAACCCGTTGTTTTCAAGACAACGCGCCAAACCATGCGTGACCATGATTTGACCTTTAATGACCATCAAAGGTCAAATTCGAAAATGGTCAAGGACATATCTGAACGTAGAATTTTCCGCTCTTTTCATTTCCGGGGTCAAAAGTAGGGCATCCCATTTGAAAAAATTAACTTGACCTTGAAATAACCTTGAAGGTCAAGGTCAAATCTAGGGGCACCATTGAATAGCCATGGAAAAATCCTAAATCTTTTGTCAGAATCATGTTTCCTCAAAATGAATTTTTCGAAAGTTATTGTGCTGTTTCCATACTTTTGGGACACGTTGTATATACAAATGCCCATAATTCGCAAGAAGGATCTGATAGGATTTTGAGCGTTTTCTCCGATTTTGAAACTTTCTGCGTTAGCCGTTTTGGCGGATATTTTCATCGAACTTTTTCTCCCTTCCTGATCACCGTGGTTCCGACACATGCTCTTTGACGTAACAAAATCCTTTGTGATTTCATCTTTTTGGCTCAAAAACTATTACTTTTACGAAAAAAATAGCAGAGATCAAATTTGCATCAAATAAATCAGTGTCAAAACCACATTTATTTACACTCTATAGGTTAATCTTTATTTTAGCTTCAAGAACTTTCCTTTGAATTCATACGGCTGATCTAAGTTCAATTTGTTCTATCTTAGATCAATTTAGAGGAGACTAGTTTAGCATCAAGCATTTTTTGATGTTTCTAAGTGTAAATCAATTACAAACTTAACACTTTTCATGAAGATTGAAGCTTTATCGATTGTTTTAATGATATAGAGGCGTCAAAAATTACATCTAGAACATACTCCGACTCTTGATGGTCCGATTAACTTTTCTCCAAGCGAGATAGTTTGTACTGCGATCATTCACACCATTGCGGGATTGCTAAGTCAACCATAAGCTTAATTCGGCAAATCTCCGGTCTGATACAGTTTTTGCCCTGCTCGTCAATATTTACGGACATTACGGTCAAAATGACCACCCCTATTGTGTGCATAAAACGGGATCGATCCGTTGGGGCGGCTCTCGAACGGATTTTATGTACATTATGCAGATACACACCATTATTTGGCAAGATTCCATAATCCAGCGGTATCGATTTTCCCTTAAATCAAACACCGCGGCCGAAGTCACCGCAGGACCTACTGAAACCGTGCCGTGGTCAAATAGGGGCCGCCCGAGGGAACGGTTTTTGCAACTGATATATTCGAGGGACGAAAACGACCGCTGGCGTTTCGTTTAACGGTGCATTTTTCACTGCAATCAATGAAAGGGTTTTTTTCGCCTTGATCTATTTTTAATGCACCTAAAGAGATATGAATAAAAGTTTAGTCAGCGGCTTTGTCTATTTTTTTATAAAAGAGAGTCTGGTAATATCTCTGCAGGCCATTGCAGTGATGTTTGTTTCTGAACTGACTTTGAAGTAGATAATTGTGGAATTTTTTAGGACGAAACCGTAACCCGAATACTAGACAAGTTCTTATTGTCAGTGAAAACTTTTTTAACATTACATTTTATTCCGTTCTTGGTAGTTTTTATTATAATGTTTGTCTGCTCGTCATCACTGGTGTCTCATTCCTATAAAAAATGGCGTCTCATATAGGATTAATACTTCATATAAGAATTTAACTCCTCTAAATACAAAACTATGAACCAAATAGCAGCGTTTTGTTAAGAATTAAATAGAGAATTAAAAGAATACAGGAATTTAAGAACAAGAATACTGTTCTGTAAATTTTCTTCCCAACGAAATGATCCTTTTTATTCTGTTCTAAATTTTAATCTATATAGAAATACTCCTTTTTATGTTTTTTTTACTTCTTCTTGGTTGTTCTTGACTAGAACGTTTGCTTTTATTTTGCTCCGGACTTTGTTCCTTACGAGATCGTTCATTGTGCCTAGCTTTGTTCTTAATTCTTGTTCTTTACCTTGTTCTCGGACTGTGCTCATCATAAAATATAATGTTTTATTCAATTCTTCGTTCTTGTTCTTTAGAAATACGTTCGTTATCTTGGTCTTGGTCTTCGTTGTCAGTGAAAACATTTTTATTGTACCATCATCTTCAAAAACGTATTTTTATTCTGTTCTTGATAGTCCTTCACTGAGGCTTTGCATTTATTCCGTTAGACTTTGTGCCTTATGAGAACATTCGTAGCATTTCTGTGGTGTGTTTTATGTTTTTTATTTTCTTCTGTTCTTTATTCTAGAAATGAAATGCGGCAATGTTGTTAGATATCAGTGGCGTCTCATGTAGAATTGATACTTCTTGATGAGAATTTAACTTCTCTAAAGACAAAACTGTGAACCAAATAGCAACGATTTATTAAGAATTAAATAAATAATGAAATAGAAATATCCGTGTAAAAGAATACAAGAATTTAAGAACAAGAATATTATTCTGTAAATTTTGTTCCCAACGAAGTGTTGCTTTTTATTCTGTTCTAATTTTTAATTTATATAGAAACACTCTTCTTATGTTCCTTTTACTATGTTCTTAGTTGTTCTTGACTGGAATGGTTGTTTTTATTTTGTTCCGGATTTTGTACCTCATGAGATCGTTCATAGTGCTTAGCTTTGTTCTTAAACCCAGTTCATTATCTTGTTTTCGAGTTGTTCTCTCCATGAAAACGTTTCTGTCGCTCCTTCCTCGAGGCAAACGTTCCTTTTTACCCTGTTTTTTTATTGTTCTTCAGTGCAACCTTCGCATTTATTTCGTTCCAGGCTATGTTCCACGCGATAAGACTTGGTAGTGTTTCGTTGTTCTGTCTTGTGATTTCGATGTCCCGAAATGAACGTTCCTCCTCAGTTCTTTCTCCAGTAAGGGGTTTCGGGGCGCCACCCCGTCTCATTCGGCAGCTATTACCGAACCGATATACAATTAGGTATCCATTTAGGGAACCGCTGGTGCGGAAAACCGGGCGAGTGCAGCAGAGCGACGGATAACTGCGATAATGAAGAAAACCTAATACAAACTCCGCCGGCGCGAAACCGAACGCTACTGGATATTTTATTTAATCGCTAACCGCGAAATTAATATTGGGCCTTGGATGTTGTTTGACGTCGGTCGGGATCTAGCTTGCTTGCTTGCTTGTTATCCGCAGATCGATATTACCGCTTTGAAAAATTGCAGGACTGTAAACGGTCCTCCTTTTCTTAAAGTAAATGTCTCTTTTTCCTCCGACAACTGTTTCCAGATGTTTCTGGGCTTGCAGTAGAACCTCAAATAAGCTGCGTTAAGTTGATAAATCAGTCGCGTCTCGATCAAAAACATCATGAAATCTAAACGACATGTCGATAAGTTGTTAAACAACATCCCCAGTGGCAAAAAGGTAAGCATTAGAGTAAATAAATTACCCCACAATTTTTACTACTTCCTAGTCTGATAAAATTATTCTCTGCAAAGAAAAGTATTCTGTGCAGATAGCCTGTAATGTGTCGTTAATTTTTCATAATGTTCCGATAAGATGTTCGACATGTTGAGACATTTTATTGATACAAGCGCTTATATTTGTCTTATAGTACACAAAAATACGACTGAAGGGGATTCGTGTCAGTGCGTGTCATAAGCGTAAAAGTGGGAAGAATCCGAAATTGTTGCGAATGTAAATTGTGTTGTTTCCTGGGATATTTTTATTTGATCCTCGATTTCATTCTTAATAAAATGTTCCTATCTGCCTCACATCTCTTATTAAAAAGAAATTATGTTCCTGTCATGTGATAGTTACAGCTAAGCTTCAAAATGTTTTTTAAGTCAGTTCTGAGTCAGGATGTTATAATATGTTTTTTATCGTTTTCCAATTAGGTAAAGTGACCAAAACAGATACGAATCACGCTTAAATCGAACCCGAGGACAAGTCTCGAGTTTATCTTCGCGTGTGTGGTCGTCCTTAGCGACGCTATCGCGATGATACGTCCTGGACGGGTTGATGTTGCCAGTAAAGAAATTACATAGTAAAAGAGCACGTCACGAACATAGTTATAAAAGTAGAACAAATGGCGCGCAGCTAGTGGCAGTTGAAACTTATGTGCAATAAAATTAACTCTTGAGTGTGATAGAGTAAACACAGAAACATATTTCGCCGGCGCGGGGTTAGTGGGTCGACTTTTTACAGTCGTAAAACATAATGTTGTTTTTCTCATCCCAGTGTACTCTATAACAGCGTTTCCTGCTCTTCTTCTAGGACGTTTCTTTATTTACATAGACACATGCAAGCAGCGAACTTTTTCGCGTTTCACTTCCTTTTATACAACGTGTTCGAAAAATTACCGGCGCCGACCTCGTTCCTGGTCCTTAGTTAGGAAAGGTTTTATTTTTGTCTAGAAATAATTGCGGCTGTAAAACTGTCAGCAAACGTGTTTTTAAAATGTTCCTTGCACTTATTTATCAAAAGAACAAAATGAAAAAGCGTTTTCAGTTTGGTCTAGGAACGTTCACGATTGTGGCTGCAAAACGGTCGACCAAAAATGTTCTGCAAAAATCTTTCAAATCGAGGAAACGTTTTTAAATTTGTCTAGAAACTATCACACAAAGTCTGCAAAGTTTTTGAAATATTCTTAATTCTTAGGAAACGTTTTTAATTTTGTTTAGGAAGTTTCATGGTTGCGACTGAAACACTGGAGCACTTTCAACAAGAACAAAACGAGGAAACGTTTTTAGTTGTCACTGTTCCTGCTGCAAAACCGTCGGCCAAAAATGTTCTGCAAAAATCTTTAAAATTGTCTTAATACTTGCTTAGTTTTTATCAAGTATAAAACGAGGAAACGTTTTTAATTTTGTCTAGAAACGCTCACTATTTCTGCTGTAAAACTCTCGTACAAAAGTCTTTGAAATATTCCTAATTTTTAGTTAGGAAACGTTTTTAATTTTGTTTAGAAAATTTCACGATTGCGACTGAAAAACTTTGAGACAAAAGTGATCTGCGAAGTTTTCAAAATATTCCCAGCACTTAGATTTCGAAAAGAACAGAACGAGAAAACGTTTTTAGATTTATCTAGCTACGGTTACTATTCCTGCTGCAAAACGATCGGCCAAAAACGTTCTGCAAAAATCTTTAAAATTGTCTTCATACTTGCTTAATTTCTATAGAGATCAGAACGAGGAAACGTTTTTAATTTTGCCTAAAAACGTTCAATATTCCTACTATAAAACTGTCACACAAAAGTGTTCTGCAAAGTCTTTGAAATATTCCTAATTCTTTTAGTTAGGAAACGTTTTTAATTTTATTTAGGAGGTTTAATTATTGCGACTGGAAAACTATGGGACAAAAAAGTCCCGCGGAGTTTTTATAATACTCGCAGCACTTTTAACAAGAACAAAACGAAAAAATGTTCTGCAAAAATTTTTAAAAATTATCTTAATACTTGCTTAGTTTCTATCAAACGTTTTTAATTTTGTCTAAAAACGTTCAATATTCCTACTGTAAAACTGTCGCACAAAAGTGTTTGCAAAGTGTTTGAAATATTGCCAATTCTTAATTAGGAAACGTTTTTAATTTTGTTTAAGTTTCATGATTGCGGCTTAAAAATTGTCGGACAAAAATGTCCTGCGAAATTTCCAAAATTTTCCTAGCGCTTAGATTTTAACGAGAACAAAACGTTTTTAGATTTAACTAGCTACGGTCACTGTTCCTGCTGCAAAACGATCGGCCAAAAATGTTCTGCAAATATCGTTAAAATTGTCTTAATACTTAATACAAATTTTTCTATCAAGAACAAAACGAGAAAACGTTTTTAATTTTATCCAGAAACGTTCGCTATTCCTGCTGTAAAACTGTCTCATAAAAGTGTTCTGAAGTCTGTGAAATATTCCTATTTCTTAGTTAGGAAACGTTTTTAATTTTGTTTAGGAAGTTTCATGATTGCGACTGAAAAGCTTTGAGACAAAAATGTTCTGCGAAGTTTTCAAAACGTTCACAGCACTTAGATTTTGACAAGAACAAAACGAGAAAACGTTTTTAAATTTATCTAGCAATGGTCACTGTTCCTGCTGCAAAACGGTCGGCCAAAAACGTTCTGCAAAAATCTTTAAAATTGTCTTAATACTTGCTTAGTTTCCATCAAGGTCAGAATGAGGAATCGTTTTTAATTTTGTCTAAAAACGTTCAATATTCCTACTTAAAACTGTCGTGCAAAAGTTTTCTGCAAAGTGTTTGAAATATTCCCAATTATTAATTAGGAAACGTTTTTAATTTTGTTTAAGTTTCATGATTGCGGCTGAAAAACTGTCAGACAAAAATGTTCTGCGAAATTTACGTTCACTATTTCTGCTGTAAAACTATCACACAAAAGTGTTTTGCAAAGCAAAGCTTTGAAATATTCCAAATTTTTAGTTAGGATACGTTTTTAATTTTGTTTAGGAAGTTTCATGATTGCGATTGAAAAACTGTCCGATAAAAATGTCCTGCGAAGTTTTCAAAGTATTCGTAGCACTTAACTTTCAACAAGAACAAAACGGGAAAACGTTTTCAGATCTATCAAGCAATGGCCACTGTTCCTGCTGCAAAACGGTCGGCCAAAATCTTTAAAATCGTCTTAATACTGGCTTAGTTTTTATCAAGAATAAAACAAGGAAACGTTTTTAATTTTATCTAGAAACGCGAAAAACGTTAAAACCAACCGAGCGTATTGATGAACGGCCAGCGGCAGAACAGACAGGTATCGCTTGTAATCCGGCCTATATACCCCATTAGAAATGTAACAGGGGCCCCATAAAGACCACCCGTTCGTGAAATGAAGCCATAAATTCGGACGTCACAGATTATTTAAGCGATCCTCGCCCGGCTGACGCTTGACCCGCCAAACAGGAACTGTCAACAGCCCTTGTTTGCCGTAGCAAATTTCAAATTACACCATCGAACACTCTACCAATTCCGAGGACTTTGCCGGCTCTGTTTACACTTACAGATGGGATTTTAAACTCAGTTTATAATAAACATCGCAAAGACTGTAATAAGCGCGGCGTTGTTGGCACGAAGTCCGCTCTCCAGTAACGGCGTTATTTAAAGTAATGACAGGAGAAAGAGGTTTCAGGGAAATCGTTATTGTACTTTATACAAGACAGCGGATACAATTCAAAAACACAAGTCAACAGATCTGTTGACATAATTTGAACGTAGACTGCATCAAAATTAATGTACCAACTTTGTGATTTGTTCACTTTAGAGTCATTTAAGGATCAGGTAAATGGAAAACTGCTTCTAATTTTAACCGGGTTAAGTAAAATTTCTTGCTGATTCTTAGAAAACATAATACCTATAGCTAGCTTGCTTATAGACTTCATTTATTGATAATTCTTGAAAAATTTTATCGAATCAATTGGAATCGGCTTAAGGAGGTATATCGGGGTCCAAGGGAAGTGAAGATTGCAGGGGGGGTCCTATGCTTTTCTTATGGGACTAAAGAACGCTGCCAACTTGAAAAAATTCAATTCTATTGAAATTATTTGCGATAAACAATATGCACATAGCATACATATTGAAAATTAACAACATAAAAATATCATATTTAAGTAGTTTTAAATTATATTTAATGAACGCATAAACACTATGTAGATGTGGCAACAGCGCTAATAATCGAGTGCAGTTGTACACACTGCGAACCTACAGACCTCGGACATCGTAGATATTGCGCGTCAAATTCGGGTAAAATATACTTATAAACTATGTAAAATATAATTATTATATTTAATTTTGGATTTTGGGATTTTGAAAGTGGGGTATTAATTTTAACTGATGACAGTAGGCATTAAAATAAATCATTTTACAAAAAATTGTTCTAATAAATGTGTTTTAATAACCGAGATAACTGAGTTTAAAGTTATTGCAAATTTTGAAGCCGACTCTGTAAATCCCTAACTTACCCTAATAGGTGAAGCAATGGAACACACTAATGTTGGCCGATACGTTATCGATAAGCCACGTGTTAAGTAGCGCGCGCAGTCCTTGCTTTGATTGTCACGCTTCCTTCAGTTAGTATGTATTATAAACGAATTGTGTTTTCGTTATCATTTTGGTGTTTTGTATTGTGTATTTAGTATCTTTTTATGTTAATTTGCTGGCAGAGTGATAAAACAATGGCCCATGTGTATAGTAATAATGAACTTGTGGATATGTTGTTAGTGTACGGAGAGTGTAATCAAAATTCGGCGCATGCTGCTCGACGCTATGCACAGAAATTTCCTCGTAGGTTTCATCCCTCTGCAAGACGATTTGTTTATTTAACACAA
>NW_019416705.1:184850-214387 GCF_000390285.2 Anoplophora glabripennis | reverse complement strand
GATTACGATGTTTTTATAAACCATTAAATATATTAAAAGGATTTATCAACTGTATTTTTTATTCCAATAAATATATCACAGCTTCCTAGTCTTTTTTAATTAATCTAGTTTTTTAAGAACATTACAAAAAATCATCTGTTGTGGATAATTTATTGTTGATAACAATGTACATGGGATTCAGGAAAAATGTATATGTTTGAAATCAATTTCATTTTTATCAAGTCCTTCAAATGTATTCCCTCCTTGCTGTCAGCTGATTGCGACGTTGCCACATTAATCCTCAAGTTAGACAGAAATGCAATTATTGGTTTCTGTTTCTAATTAATACAGTTGTACTATGATCAAAACTTACATAAGTTTTACATCAAAAATAAGATAATACTGTGTACTATCTATGGAAAAGTTTAGTTTCACAATTTCTCCATTTTTTTCTCAGTTATGGGTAAAAAAAGAACCGCACGGTCCATCTTCACCATATAAACCTATGTTAAAATGAACAACTTTCAACAACAATATCTCAAAATCTTGATTCAAAAAAATATGACGCACAGAGGGAGCACTGGGTAATACGCTATATAAATTTCAAGTACATCTGTGCATTTGAGTAAACCCGATATACCTCCTTAATATCTAACGAATTTATCTACTTTATTTTTTTAATCACCATCGAACTTTTATCCTGCTTTATTACAGTCCTTTTATGTTCCATTTAGCGCGCGCGTTCCCTTTTGGGGGCGATTTCATAAAAAAAGGCAACAATCCCAGGCTTTAATCACGGTTTATGTGTATGCACGGCTTGCTGGATCGGTTGCCGCTTTTGTGCCAGACAGTGTATTTGGCCCGTAATAGCGTTTCATTTTGTGGCGGGTCCGCAGTCTAGAGTAATGATCAAACAGATGCGACCGTTTCAAACCGGACCCGTAATACCAGCGCGTTAGAGTGATAAGTTAGTCTGGAGACCCGTATTTATATGTATATTATATGTCGGTTCGTTCACCGCCTACTAGAGCCTGGTTTATGATCCTTGTTTGTCTACTGGACAACGCGCAAAGGTTAGAATCATCTGTGGCACAGATTTAAACAACCGGTAGAAATTTTTACTATTCTGAGTGTCAATTGTCCGACGTTCATATAATATAGCTATACTACGGTCACTTAGTAAAGTAGTTAGGGACGCATTTAGGAAAGTTATAAAATTCAAAACATGATTTTTTACTATTTTTTCTTATTCAGCCACATCATCAGCTCAATAAATAATAAGTTTGTATCTGCAAGTTTTAAAACTATCAGATATACTCAGCCACTTAAGTTGTCAAGTACTTTTAGCCAGTCTAATAGCACGAATCAATTTGTCAAATATCTCTGAGCACATCTATTCGGTATCAAATCAGATTAGAAACTAAAAACTCTCCCAAGCCCAGTGCTACAATATACCTCCGTATGTTTATAATCATATTTAATTTATGGGCAAGGGCTCTTGAACCTTCAGCTGATAAATATATAAACACATCAAAAGTAGGCAGTATCTATGGATGGGAATGTTTTTGTATACGTAACTTGAGTATCTTTCAACAGTCTCACAATTTAAATTTAAGTAGAATCCGATCCTCAACTCAACGCTTACAAAGGGTAATGGGGGCTAGCCTCCACTGCTCTGGTCATATGAATCTAACTGAATGGCCCTGATGTACACAAGTATTTAGGGTCTGTAGAGGAGCGTAGCCTCAAGTGTATTTTTGGTGGTCCATAATAGGCGCAAAATGACAGAATACCGCTTCATTTTGTTGCATTTATTTTAGTTTTCAGTTTATGGGTTTACGAGAATATGCTGGTTAAGTATACAGGGTGATTCAGTCATAATGTCATTAATTTTAAGAGCAGATAGAGAAAAATGAGTATAATACGATGGCGTGATTAAAAAAAAATTTAAATGCATATTTAAGCTGAAAAAAAATATTTTCAAATCATTATTTAACCCCCTTTTCAGGCTGTTACTGACCGGCTGACGTCACAATATTATGCACGGCTACGATATGAACCTATGAACAACGCGCCCTAGATGCAACGTTGCCATATTTATATATTTTCGCTCATATAAAGACAATAAATAAACGGTTTTGCTCACGTCAGCCAATAATAATTTAAAATGCTATAAATTATTTTTTATTTATGCAATCAACATATTAAATTGTTATTGTTGCCCAGCAAGAACCTCGAGGTCTGAGCATGCCTTGCCAAAAATCAGTTTTTATTAGCATCATAATTTTAATATTTTAACAACATTTGCTGTAAGCCCGAAGGGGAAGGTTTTCAAACAATTCTACTAAAAATTAGTAACGCGGCCCATTCAGATGTTCAGGTAGAAAATGCGGCCCAATTAAACGATCGCCATTGACATTGACACCGAATCTCCTCTGAAAGCTATACCACCGACGAGTAGTGTGCGGGTAGTAGTGTGTTTCATCTGACCAAATGTGACTATTATGGCTGCAAAGAAATTAGCTGTTTCACTTTAAATAAGATTTAATATTGAAGTTACAAAACCCCAAAAGTTCAAATAATTTAAATTTCATTTCATAACCATTTCAATTTCGTTACAGAAATAATGTCATAAAAAACCAACACTCACTAGATAAATTATAAAGAGAGGATAAATTGTATGCAGTATTTAAATATTGACTGCAATTAGAAGAGAGACTTGTATATTCCATAAAAAAACAATGGGACGGAGACAAATAAACAACTCGGTACGTCGTGTTTCCGACCTAGGGTAACCTGTGGTTCAGTAACCTTTTAACCCAGTTTTAATTTGCACACGTGCACCATATAGTCCAGGAGCCCGATGTGCAAACAACTTATTCTTAAATATTTGACCTCTTGAATCCAAAGAAACTTGGTCGCAAAGCCTGAAAGTGGTCAGTTTAATTGTTATCAACAAATTAAATGTTTAAATGGCTGTAAAAAGTTTATTTTTATAGCTAGTACAATTTATTCGCTAATAGTTACGTTTTCTCATAACAAATATGTATTTTTTTGGAAATTAAAAAAAATTAACTTTAACCAAAGTTATTGCAAATTTAGTGCAAATTTCTTACATTTTCCGTCTCCGTGCGCACTAATTTTACCATATCTGGTTCTAAGTTCCATTTATTTATTAATTTATTTAATAATTAATGGCATCTTAGAAAGTTGTGAAATTTCAACGAAAATGCCGGTTTTAATTGTTTATAAGGTTTTTTTTATTATTCAACTTCGACGAAAAGCCAAAAAAGTTACCGGATATTGTTCTTTGCATTCTAACAATCAAGCAAGGCATGAAATCATTGTTAGGATGCGAGGAACAATAACCGGTAACTTTTTTGGCTTTTCATAAAAATTGAATAACAAAAAAAGTTTTATAAACCAATAAAGCCAACATTTTCGTTGAAATTCCACAACTTTCTAAGCTGCCATTAATTTTTAAATAAATTAATTAATCAATGGAACTTACCTATCTTGTAAAATAAAGTTTAAGTTTTAAAATGAGATGTGCGTCTCAATCCGTCCAATTGAACCAGAGATATGGTAAAATTGGTGCGCGCAGAGACGGAAAATGTAATATATTTGCACTAAATTTGCAATAACTTTGGTTAAAGTTAATCTTTTTTTAATTTTCAAAAAAATATATGTTTGTTGTGAGAAAACGTAATAATTAACAGATAAAAAATTGTACTAGCTATAAAAATAAACTTTTTACAGCCATTTAAACATTCAATTTGTTAACAACAATTAAACTGACCACTTTCAGGCTTTGCCACCAAGTTTTTTGGTTTCGAGAAGTCAAAATACTTAAAAATAAGTTATTTGCAGCCGTGGAATTCTGTTTGGCTACGGAAACCTATCTGGCCCCTAGCCCCTAGACTAATACGAGTGTAGTAGCAAAAAGTTGTCGGTCTTTTATCAAAGGAAAATCGTATCAACAAATTTAATTTAAAATCTAAAATACCGGCTGTTTTCGTAGTAGCTGTAGTCGCCCAGGTGCATCGAGTGTACGAAGTGGTCGGTTATATGTCAAATACTAACCTGGCGAGCTTGAACCTGAACTTGGCAACGCTGTTCCTTTAGCCGACAACTGTTCGTGACATTACGTTACAAAATTTTCCGGGCATCCGGGCATCGGCAGGGCAGCCCTCGTAGCGGGAGTTATGGGTTGATTTCCTTCATTTTTAAAAGTCGAGTAAAAAATTTTTTTTTCCGATTTTCTGTCTTTATTAAGCTTTCCGAATACGTGGTTAAAATTAATGACATTATGACTGAATCACCCTGTATAGCATTATAATACTATATTAAACAACAAGTTTAGAAAAGCAAAGTCGTGATAGATATAAATGCATTACAAAGTTAGAAATTAAAAAGTTTCATAGTAGGTAATTGTGTAAGACTTCCGTACCTGACACGGCTTTGTTTATTTACATAATAACAGTTAAATTTAATTTTTGTGAAGTTTGCCGTGTTATTTTTTTCTTTTGATTATCAAAATAGGTATTGGGGTTGTTTTATTCTTTATTTAATTTACTTTTATTTTTAATCACAAGAAAATCACACATAAACGGCAGCTTTTCGTCGTGAGAGCGGGTCGTAGGTTAGGAAGCAGCTAGCTAAAATTGTATATACAGTATGGTGTTAAATTAGGGCGCCACGTAACTTATGAGTGTAAGTTATCTAGCTGTATTCTGCAAAGTTACGAAAGTCAGAACACTTCATAAAGTTAGGGTTTTACTGAGACTCTGATATTTATTAGTCACATATACAGGGTGAGTGAAAATAAGTGAAAAAAAAAAAAAACAAAAATATTTATTCTAAATCTCAGACCAATGGTTATTCGCTTCAGACAAATATAAGAACATTTTATAAAGAAATAATTCGTATTAGTGAAATCAGATATATAATACCTACTAAAGAATGATAGGGTTATAAAGTGATTAATTTAATGTTCCAAGCGATTATTAATTTGAGAAACAATATGTAATTAGGATAAAGAACACGTTTATGTTATTGGAGTTACTCCAAATCTCGCTTATCCATAGTACTATGCTTTAGCGTAACAATTTCATATTTTAAATAAACATATTATATATAGATATTTATAAATGCGTGCATTGAGTATGTTTCATCAAAAGATTATTATAACGCTTATATAAAAATTTATGTAGGTAATATGTATTTCTGTCTTACTTTGACTGATTCATAAAAGGATAGAGAGTATAAAAAAAGTTCTTATCTGTCCTGGCGGCTTCTCGATGAAATGGTCGAGTCCTGTGGATGGAGGAAAATGGCGACGTCAGGTCCTAAATTGGGTGGAGCGGTATATCTGCGCCTAGATTGGGACTCGGGAACTGGAGAAACAGCACGGAAGACGTTTTCCACTTAGAATTTAAATTAAAAAAAACCATATTGCCCTTAATTCTGGCCCATCCTTAAATTTTAGTTTGTCCTTAAATTTAGCCTGTCCGTAAATTTAACCTGTCCGTTAATCTCTAAAAATATGGAGGAAAAAAAAATAATTAAACCCCATCCCTAACGTTCTTTTTCTTTGGGAAGATAATAAACAAAACTTAAACTCACCTTTTTAAAAGAGATTTGTAGGACTAAGAAGAAAAAGTATGTACAAAAAAAACTGGAGCTTGGCTGCAGATGTTAGTTACACAATCGGATGTCTTGAAGAGGCTGAGTTCAATTTCTTGGGATACTATCGGTAGACATCGAGGAGTGAATGGCGTGGATTTTTCGTGTGCAATTTTCAGATCCCCAAATGTAGGAAGATTGGTGGTTTATAACCCGCACACCTTATCCCATCGCCTACTAAAATTCAACTCCCTGCTCGATTCTCTGAGAACTCGAAGGTTCTAGTACCACGGAAGTACTTTGATTTGGTGGGGGTAACATTTCCGGAATAAACGATTGATGAACTCGGCAACCAGAAATACAAATACAGATGGTAGACATATGTGACACTCAATACCTGATGAATGGGACTGTTAAATAAGAAGATTTATTTGATGGTAAGTATTTGGTAGTTAGTAATTAGTAATTAACCTTTTTTCTTTTTGTAGGTAACTTGGTAAGTTACTGTAAACCGAAGAAATATATGGATTCATATAAATTGTGAACCAGTTTTAAACAAATGCACCTACGTCATCTTTTATTTAAAGTTGTGGTATTCTAATATAGATAATATATATATTTTTATATTGTTATTACCGTTACCTGTATAAGTATTTTCCATTAAATTCTACAATATTACTTATCAAGTATTTTAATTTTCCTGCTACCTTATTACATTGTAATTGTAAAATTAGTTATTCATAAAGTAATTAATATTACAAATATACAAATTTTAAGTATTTTTCTGGCGGTAGTAATTTTAAATGCTACAAGTTATGAGTTATATATTAATTATAAAAATGAGTCTTGCTACTGACAATGAAAACAATTAAGAAAATTGTACTGACGGCATTTTAAATACCGCTTCGAGAAGCATATTCGAGCTTACGTCCTTTAAAATCCAAGGAAAAATACGAGAAGGTATTATGAAATATTTTGTAAGTAGAGGATGACAAAAAACGCACTAAGAACTGATTAAAGTGTAATGTTAGCGTACTTTTTTTAGATGGTAGCTATTTTTACACATTTTTTTACGTTTTTCGTACAATGTATTTCGTTATTTTAGTTATTAATCTCTTAAGGCATCCATTTTATGGTCTACATATTCCATGTTGAAAAGTACTACAAATAGACGAAAATATGGATGTCACAATATAAGAAACTACTTGCCTTTTAAAACGTCAAAATGACACATACGAAGCAAAGAAAAGTTTTTTTTTTAGACGCCCTGTTTTCGAGATACAGTGTGTTGAAGTTGTTACTGTCCAAACGGTTTTCCTTAATTATCTTTAAATCGGCTAAAGATAAAAATGTCAAAATTTGTACACGAGTAAACATCAATTGTGCATTAACAACAATGTGCAAACGGTTTCGTTTAGAAAAGCAGTATCGCCGATACTGGTAATTGGAGGGGTGTAACCGAAAAAATATATATTAGGAATCAAAATTTGTTACATTTCTAAACGGTTTTGTAAACTCTAAAGAATACTACAAAAAAGGTATACTTGTCGAAATTCTGTAGCATGTACCATTTGAAAATGAAGTTGCATAGAAGCAAGCGGGGGACAATTTCATCATCTACTGTATTATTTCGAGTTTTGCTCAATTATTTAATTTTGCAGCTATTTTGTGTCTGTCTCCGAGTCTGTTTCCTAATATTTTTCTGCTCTTATTATTTTTTTTCATGTCCATCAACAATTCAGTCCATTCAGCAATTGTTTATTTTAGAAGTGGTAGTACCTAGGTACTAGTAGTTTGCAAAATCCAAAATTAGTTATTTATATATAATTAATTACCATAATTTGTTTATTTTGATTTACTTTTTTAAATGTTACTTTATATCAAGCCGAAACATAAAATAAATTTCAATTTTTTTATTTCATTAAGTTTTACAATTTAACTGTTTTATGTGATACGTAAAAAATTTAAATTATATTCTACCGGTAGCTAAATGTCTTCAGCTCATTCAATGGTAACTTACTTTGTCAGTTTAATATTCTGTTAATGTACTTGTGCCGCTTTATGTAAGCAAGAAAGTGCAACTTTCTCTCGAAAATTATACCTACATGCTGCCAAATTTCGGCAAAAATACTACAAAAAAAAAAACCTTTTTTTTGTAGTATCCTTTAGAGTTTGCAAAACTGTTTAGAAATGTAACAAATTTTGACTTTTAACATATTTTTATTCCGATTGTACCCCTACAATTACGTACCTGTACCGGCGACACTGCTTTTCAGAAAGAAATCGCTTGCACATTATTCTTAACGCACAGTTGATGTTTACTCGTGTACATATTTTGACATTTTTATCTTTAGCCTATTTAGAGATAATTAAGGAAAACTATTTGGAAAGTAACAACTTCATCACTTTGTATCTCGAAAACAAAGTAAACAATTTTGAATTTAGTAAAATATATTATCAGTCATATTGCGAAAAAGTTATTTATTTCAATGTTTAGTGACGGTGCAATGTATTTTTGTCTTTTCATATTCAAATTTCTGTGATATACGCAAAATTAGTTTTTTAATTTTTATTACTGTTCAACATTTTTTCTTTCTTTAAAACATCACACTATGACTTCGTATACTGTTGATTTATTTGTATAGTGTGGACAATTGTGCATATAAGTTGACATGAACACAGTTGTATGTATTCAAAAGTTGCTCCGTATACGGTTGAGTTGAAAACTGCTGTATATCGACTGACTAGCCGAAAACATTTTTATTGAGCTCATTGAAGTTGAATAGATGCGATGATAGTTGAGACTACACAGCAGAACAAATGCTGAAAATTGATAATTTCTCTCGCAAGTGCCGAACAGAGGGAATGTTGCTCGACCTTTCGGAGCACGTCACCGACATGCAATTGTTTAGTACTCGTATGTCCTGCCATTCCGGGGCAAGTAGTTCTGCCTGAACTGCCGCATCTTCAGTTCCTTTGTAAATGCAGAGGGACGTTTCAATTATGTGAAAAACCTCGTCGTCCCACTCTCAAGGCGTAATTAAAATTATTTATATATTTAATTTAGACGGTGCAGATGCTGCCGCACTTTAATATACTCCGCTGGGTGAATTTAAAGGGATACTGTAATTAAGAACCTATTTCCAAGTTCTGAGAATCTGAAGTGTTGTAGAATTGCTGGTCTGTTACCAGGAAGAGTTTAGTGTTGAGATTATATACCGCAACATCTGTCCATAACTGAAAACTGGAAGCGTTTTTCTTTTAAAAGGAAATCCCACTTCTGACGAATCCGACTAGCAATTTAACTATTTATTTAATTCATCCAATGGGAAAGAAATCTAAATAGAGAATGAATAAATACCTAGGAATACAAAAATATGTGTAGATAACAATATAACAACAAAAAAGAACAACAAAAATGAACAAAAATATGAAGAAAACTATAGATTATGTAAAAAATGCATTAGTTAATGAATGTAAATTTCAACAAACAAAAAAAAGGGTATAAAAACAAAAAGAGGCAAACGTATTGCAAATTCGCATGCATAGGTTCTCAATAGGAGATATTGAAAAAAAAAATGAATTTCGTCGGTTACAGCGCCATCTACAGTGAATCGAAAAAAAATGTTTCTGACTGTGGCGTTACTACCCGTTCAGAAGACGACAGACTGAATCGCATCGAGCAACAGTTAATGGAGATGTCGCTGGCAATGGCGAAGCTATTCACGAGTAGTGAACCGCGGCGACCGACGACGAGAACACCCAGATCGCGTTCGCAAGACCGATCACGAAGCCGTGACAGTGACAGTGGTCACCACTTGAGGGTTGATTTCGCTGTACAGCAAGAATAAAACGCTCTCTCAACAATACAAATAAACTATTTTTATTGAAAACTAAGCTTGTGTAGAAAAAGCAATGTTGACGGTTTGAGGGTTTGCTGGAGAGTGCCTTCTGTGTGTAGTCGGTCGTAGGTATATTGGTAGTTGCTGGTAGAAGTCCCTGCTCCTTGGCGCCACTCTGCAGGGGTCGTCTTCCGGGAACCTCGTGGTGCGTCCGGCGGCGTTCTTGACGCTGTACTTAAAAATGGGTCACTTGCGAACGTGTACCCACACTGACAAATCTTACCTGCTTTTAGCCGTGAAAACCGAGTCTATAATAAAAAATAGGGGTTCCTATGTATGATTTCAAAGTTACCCCCGCCGCCACTCCACCTACAATAAGGGAGGGGGGGGGGGTTAAAAAAAATCACGCGTTATCTCGTTATTAGTTGATACAGAGCGCTTCTCGGTATGGCCACCTCATCCTCCAGACATGACACTTCTAGATCTCCTTTTTGTGGAATTGCATCAACTCCAAACGGAAAAACCGGCAACAGCGCGCGTCAGAAACAATCGCTAATGACAACGCCAACGCGATCCGCATTTTTTCAATCCCGACGCCGCCGCGCGAAAGGGACAAATAAAAATGGTAAAACCCCAATGCATATAAAAAGTACAGGAGATTATCCGCACCTGCGGACAATGCCTGCGCGGGAATTGACTGCTTACAAATGGCGGATTTTCCGCCCGTTTGAATTTTGATCACGGAACAAATCCGGACGGGCGGCGGCGGCAGGGAATATGGAATCATTTCGGCGGGCGGTTTTTATTTACGAAAATGTCCCGCGTTTTATTAAGGTCGGCCGGAGAGTGACGTGCCATTAGCGGGGTGGCGGCGAGCGTGGCGGCGCGGGGGCCTCATTGTGAGTTTCCAAGGCGTTCCCTTCTCGAAGGCTTAATTATTTTTTAATTCAATCCCGGCGGTACCGAAACTGGCGGCACGTAGCCATCGTAAACAGTCGATTTGCCTTCTTAATAACAACCCGGGGATAAATATCAAGGGATTATGTTTATATTTTTAGAAAATTCAAGTTCCTTACCATTGCCACGTGCAATATAAGGCCTCACCTCTGATGCGTCATCAACTGGTGATGTCACTATCACTGGTTTAGTCAGTCTTTAAATGTAAATGGCAGAAGTCGGCGTGCGCATTGTTGCTAGCATAATTTAATAATTTGGACAACTATTTCAAATGTAATGATAAAATTAAACACGATTTTTAGTAGTTTTATAAATAACACATATTTATTTAAATGTCTAGAAATAATCTAGAGGTTGATAATTAATAATTAATATTAAAGTTTTGCGCTTAAAAGGGCTCTATCACAAATAGGCAACCAACAATACGTTTTTATAGATTTTATTACACAGTTTATCTAAATATGAATTAATGCACAAATAACAGACTTCCCCCCATTTGAACGCATATTTTCTATAAAATAGACTTAATTTGAAACTCAAATTACTTTTTGGTGTGCCGAAATTTGCCGCTTGTTCAAAAGCGACAAATTTCAAACTTCTTTACAATAAAAAGTAATTTGAGTTTCAAGCTAAATCCATTTTATAGAAAATCTGCGTTAGAATGGAGGAAGGACTGTTATTTGTGCATTAATTCATATTTAGACAAACTGTGTAATAAAAATCTATAAAAATGTATTGTTGTTTGCCTATTTGCTATAGAGACCCCTTAAAATAAATGTTTCAAACGGGTGTTTGATGCTGCGCTAATTCGTGACGTTATTTAGTGCGATTAAAGGAACAATTTTTTTACCGCTGTTATTTGTTCTATGCAGTTCTGAAAGAAATTGGATTTTCACGCAAGTTACTTATTGTTGTGTGTGGATTTGTGTTTATTAAAATACTTCGCGTTATTATGGTAATTTAAACTAGGTTGTAAATTTAAGGTTAAGTTTCATGTTTTTGGTTTTAAAAGAGAATAAGATTTCTACAAGTTCAATTCTCCTCAGTCCCACATACTGACATAGTTCCATAATAAAACAGGTAGAAAAGATTTAAAAACTAAATAAATAGATATATGAAAACTCGATTAATATAGAAACATTTTTTGCAGATAGCATATATTTTTTTAATACATACTGACTTACAACAATAATAGGAAAAGACATTTTAACAACCGCTGATTTCCGTCGATATGATAAAAATAAATGACATTTGTTCATTAATAATTTTGATTGAAACTTAAACATAAAAGACATGCGTTGAACTAACAAGATATCTGTTTACAATAAAAAAAAAGAAACAAAAGAGCAAACGGCGTGCTATCTGCGGCCACAACTATTCGCCTCTTTTATACATATAGAGGATTAGTCCAGAGTTTTCCAATAAGTTTTAACAACTTTCATTAAATATTAACTTTAAGCACTGTTTCGCAGTTTCAATGGTTTTGATTTATTATTGAAAAAGCTTATTAATAATGCAGACCATTAAAAATCTTCAAGTTTGTAAACACAACATATTATTTACAGCAAAAGTATTATGAAAAAAAATTCTAGAATGTAACATCTGCAGCACTTCATCTACTTTTTAAATATTCTTTAAAAGCCTTGTGAGTAGTGGGAAAAACTTAAACGTACGAGAGCGCTAGTTTTTGAGAAGTTTAAATTGAAGAAGAATGTTTCTTCAAATGTTGAAGAATAATAATTGTTTCGTAAATGTTCTCTTTTTAGATTTAAATAAATATTATTAATTGTAAGTTTTGTTGCCTATATAAACTCGCTTAAATTTAATTTATTCTGTCTTTAAAATGTTTGCTTTTTTGCGCGTGGTTCTTGTGTGACCTGATTTTCTGGGCTGAATAAAAACATACTACCTAAAACCTTGCTGTGAGTACGTACGTTTTATAAATACATAATTACAAAATCGCTTAAGTAATTTGTGAACTGACAATTTTCATAGTGATAATAATACTACAGGTTGTTCTACAAGCGCTATGGCAAACTTTGACAGATGGTAAGCTGGGTTAATTTCAAACACTTTTTCTTATATGATAGGTCCGATTCGTTTTTGTTTAACTTTAGTTACAAGTTACATTTAAAAAAAAATATAATTTCGTATTCCAATCAAAGTAGCCTGATAAATAAAAATGGTGGCTGCTATGTCAACTTAATAACTATGACATTAAGACTATTCACATACTCGAACTAAAGATTCCGTCCCTTGAATTATGAGATTTAGATCATTTCTTATCTGGTTAACTACTTCTTGAATTCTTTCAAGCAACTGGGAAACACGGTGGCCATGCTATTTAGTCCAGGAGAATTACACATTGGCATGGCTGTTGCTTGACGTAGATTAGATATTAGTAAAAATCGGTCGAAAATAATATAAACAATGAAAATATAAGGTTGCGCCAAGAAAAAAAGTTGTGCTATTTGCAGAAAAAATTAAAAACTGCAAAAATACTCAAAAATCACGTGTTTTTCCTAACATTTTCCAATATAACTTCTTAAATATGCAGTTTACAGAAAAAACTATTACTGCTGAAATTGTTTGTTATGAAATTTGCTATAAGACACAATTGTTTTGAGACCTGCGTATTCAATATTTTTGTTGCTAGAAAGCCAAAACAGCGTAAGAAAGTGATGAAAATCGAGGTAATTTTGAAGCGTTCAACTGATAGGTAAGAAATTGTCCAATTCTACTATAAATGTACATGTAAGTACTTTAAAGGATTACAAAACGAAATTCCAAAACCCGATCGAAATCGGTCTGATAGTTTTGGTATGAGACAATTTGTTACTAAATTTCAGCGCGAAATGTCGTTATTTTTTTGCGTCAGTGCTGGGGTTAAAGTTAGGCATTTTAATTGGCGCTGATTTTTTTACACATACTTGGACTCTTTAACTATCATATAGAATCGTTATAATATTAATTTTCTTTTTTTTAATAATTTTTGGAGCGATTTTAAAAATTCGAAAAATTTTAACTTTATAAACAAATACTTTCGTGAAGCCGTTTTGCGGGTTGGAATATATACCAAAGTACTAAAAAATAGTTCTCGGAAAGACGCTTAACTTGAAAAAAAGAACGTTCAAATCGGTCACATAAGTTCCGAGATATCAAGTGTCAAAGTCAACAAGCGTTAGCTGCAAAACTATGCATAATGTAACAACAACAAAAATTGAATTTGGTAGGTTTTTTAAGAACTTTTCGTATGTGCTTTTATAAATATTATCGCACGTGTGCTTTTTATATGAAAATTCAATGAATATCGCCAAACCGACCATTTGAGCCGCAAAACCGGGGGGAGGGGATGAATTATAGAAATTGAAATCGCGTTCAAAAAGAGCGCGCGCGCTTCGGCGTTCAGTATCTCGGCTTCTATGGCTCCGATTTTGATGATTTTTTTTTAAATCGATGTAGAAAAATGAGAGGAATTCAATTATCAAGGTTTCATTAAAATATTATAAAGCCCTTTTCGGTCTATTACGACTAAAAATTTTCCACATTTCGTTGTTATACTGTATATTCATGTAAATAATAATATCGATGGTAGGATATAGGTACATAATCCACTGTTACTAGGTTTTAGTTTTAATAATTACATGGTAATAATGTTTAAATAAAATCTTGAAATCTTTATTTAATATGTAATTTATTTATTGTATTCATATAATATAGAAAAAAATATAGATACAAATAATTATTTATTTATTTTTACAAAACGTGTTTATTATACTTTCATAATTATCGTATTATTAAAGTTTTTCACTTTTTTACATCATTGGTATTTTCACTTATAATATCAGCATTTGAATAAGTATTGTTGTCCATTATTTTCAAATCAGTGCTTAACTAATTGTAAGTAGGTACCACTGTTAAATTAACAGCAAATAATGACTTATGGTTGGTTAATTTGATTTTTTAAATTTGCCAGCAATTTCATAGCCATCCTCGCAAGAAATTGGATCATTTTATTTATCACAAAATCCGTCAAAAACAGAAAAATTAAAAGATAGGTATAGGGAGGTGTAATATGGATAGATGTGGAGTAAATTTCTACAACAGATTTTTATTAAATATACAGGGTGTCCCATTTAGAAAAACCAAGTTTTGGCGGTTCGGTCAATCAAATTCGACAATAAATATGAAATTGAAATAGGTCGAAGACCATTAGACCATTAGAGATACATATAGGGAAGCTTTATAAAAGTCCTCTAAAAATATGCGTAGAATTCAAATATACAAAAATATACAGGATGTTCCATTTATAATAAGCAAATAGGTGGCGACTACCGGTATAACCGGAAGTACTACAACAATGGCATTATTTTATTTAAACTCTAAATAAAACCTCCAAAACCACCAGGTCAAAAATTTTCAAAATTCAAATCGAAGTAGTCTCCGAAATATTCTAATGGGTCGTCACCGCATGACAGCCTGTATAATGAATTGCAAAGTGCGATTTTTAATTGTTTACTAAAGGAAGAAATTTTTGAGAGCGAAATCAGCAACTATGCTATAAAAAAGCTTAATACATTTTTTAATAATGCGATGATACGTTTTATAAATATCAAATAATAATTATTTGTATCTGCATTTTTTTCTATTTTATATGTAAACAATAAATAAATTACATTAGGACATAAAAATTTCAAGATTTTAAACATTATTACCAAGTAGTTATTAAAATTAATACCTCTTAACAATAGTCATCGATATTATTTACATGAATATACAACAATGAAATGTATGAAATTTTAAGCAGTCGTAATAGGCTGATAAGGCTTTATAATATTTCAATGAAATCTTGATAATTGAATTCCTCTCATTTTGCTATATCGATTTAAAAAAAATCATCAAAATCAGAGCCGTAGAAGCCGAGATATTGAACGCCGAAGAGGGCGCGCTCTTTTTGAACGCGCGATTTCAATTTCTATCATTCATCCCCTCCCCCCGGTTTTGCGGCTCAAATGGTCGGTTTGGCGATATTCATTGAATTTTCATATAAAAAGCACACGTGCGATAATATTTATAAAAGCACATACGAAAAGTTCTTAAAAAACCTACCAAATTCAATTTTTGTTGTTGTTACATTATGCATAGTTTTGCAGCTAACGCTTGTTGACTTTGACACTTGATATCTCGGAACTTATGTGACCGATTTGAACGTTCTTTTTTTCAAGTTAAGCGTCTTTCCGAGAACTATTTTTTAGTACTTTGGTATATATTCCAACCCGCAAAACGGCTTCACGAAAGTATTTGTTTATAAAGTTAAAATTTTTCGAATTTTTAAAATCGCTCCAAAAATTATTAAAAAAAAGAAAATTAATATTATAACGATTCTATATGATAGTTAAAGAGTCCAAGTATGTGTAAAAAAATCAGCGCCAATTAAAATGCCTAACTTTAACCCCAGCACTGACGCAAAAAAATAACGACATTTCGCGCTGAAATTTAGTAACAAATTGTCTCATACCAAAACTATCAGACCGATTTCGATCGGGTTTTGGAATTTCGTTTTGTAATCCTTTAAAGTACTTACATGTACATTTATAGTAGAATTGGACAATTTCTTACCTATCAGTTGAACGCTTCAAAATTACCTCGATTTTCATCACTTTCTTACGCAGTTTTGGCTTTCTAGCAACAAAAATATTGAATACGCAGGTCTCAAAACAATTGTGTCTTATAGCTAATTTCATAAGAAACAATTTCAGCAGTAATAGTTTTTTCTGTAAACTGCATATTTAAGAAGTTATATTGGAAAATGTTAGGAAAAACACGTGATTTTTGAGTATTTTTGCAGTTTTTAATTTTTTCTGCGAATAGCACAACTTTTTTTCTTGGCGCAACCTTATATTTTCATTATTTATATTATTTTTGACCGATTTTTACTAATATTTAATCTACGTCAAGCAACAGCCATATCTCGAAGGTTTTGAGCTTAATTCTCTTGGACTAATTGCACTTTCGCCATTCTCGGACTGCTTGCCTGGCGTTCCCATTGGAATACCCATATACAAAGACAATATCTGCATACTTTTCAGTTGTAAATAAACGCATTTTTTATTTAGCACTTCAACGCTAAGTTAATGAATAAACAAAATGACACAAATAATAATAATTATTGTTATAGCATCCATCATTTTTATTTATCAGGCTACTTTGATTGAAGTTATATATTTTAAAATACTTGTAACTTCTAAACAAAAACGAATCGGACCTATATTGATAAAGAAAAAAATGATTGAAATTAACCCAGCTACCATGTTTCAAAGTTTATCATAGAGCTTGTAGAACACCCTGTATAGATCGCGCTTATTTTTTAAATAAAATGTAATGGAATTTATTTTGAAATTTTGTTTATGTAAGTACACACCTAAAAACTTATTAGGCTACAATTCTTCACATTTACTCTACACGATTGTAGATATGTACGCACTTGAACGGATAAAGATGTATCTAAGTCATTCATATACGACAAAGATAATACTGGACCTAATATGGATCCTTGAGGAACACCTTTATTGATGTGCCTTATTTCCGAATTATCAGTTTCTACAGACTTTAGAGAAACAGGATAACGACAGGTGTTACAATTTATCATTTAAGTATATTAATTGCTTATTATTCGTAACTAAATCTGTCGTATGTACGTTAACTATGAGACAGCACACACTTCATATGTATTTTGTTTCATATAATTTTTATTTCTTGCCTACTATCATAGAAGTGGGTCACATATAAAGGATTAAGGCCCTATAATGTAGATAGTAATGACCCTACACAGTTTAAACCATTAAACTTATCAATGAACATGATTTATTCTACTATTATTCTATTCTATTCTACTATTGCATTAACTATGGAAGTTTTCCAGTTTTACACGTGGTAGAAACAACTTCGGGATAAATCTGTAATTCACTTATATTATATAGAATCGTCGTTTAAGAGAGTCTTCTGCTTGCAAAAATCGGTTATACGCATTATAAATAATTCTTCACCAAGTACTCATTGTGAGCCATTATTTAAACAACTAAAAATTCTTCCATTGCCCTGTTTGTATACAGGATGTGGCGTGTATAATCTATAAAAATTAAACTACAGCTTCCTGATGATATTTGTAATCGAAAGCTCTTATACGAAAAAGTTCTATCTTCGCGTTTATTTTGTAAATTAAAGTTCATTTATTCAACGAAAATGAAGGTCGACCTTGTGTTATTTATTAAAATCTATGGAAATGTTTTTATGCGACCCGAGATGCAACCTTATAATTTAAGTCGGTGTAATTTAATACTAGTAATACTAAAAGAAGATTGTCAAAAAATTTGTGCAGTCAACTGATTTTGTATTTGTATTGAATTCAGTATTGACTTAATTATTAAATATTAAGCATCGTCCATCGACCCATCAGTGTTAAAAAGTGAAAGATTAAAGACAAAAGTTTTTATTTTGTAAAAACGTATTTTGTTTGTTGTTAAAAACGAGATTCTTATTTCTTACTTTGCTTAATTTTTTAGTTTGTGCACAAACTAGTTTTACAATGAACCGAGAAAACAATGCATTTACTATTTCTGAACGTGTCGATATGACGTTAGTGTATGGTGCAGCCGGAGAAAATGCGCTCGCGGAGACTAGGTTGTACCAGGCTATTCTTCGAGGAGAAGGACGTGGTCAGCAAGTGAACCTTAATGTTGAAGATGCAGTGTTGGAAAATCTCGACGAAGACCCCAAATTAGTACTCGACGACTCGCATAGCAAATAAGAACCTCATCTCAAACCGTACATTGCATCTTAAGACGCCAGCTGTTGCACCCCTATCATCTGCAACCAGTTCAGCAGATTTTACCCCCGAATTGTGGATCAACGATTGCGTTTTTGAAGATTTTTTAGCGATGGATTGGACGTTTTGATCCTATGCCGTTTAGTGCACGCAGTTGGCAACTACAGATGCTTACAGATGTGGTTTTGTTTGCGAACTTTGCAGTAACAACAATGCATTTAAGATAGTAATTACTATTAATTATTATAATAAGAAAATATCAGATTTTTTTAAATATCTATTTCTCTTAGTTTGTACTTTTGCATTGAAAATTCCCCAAAAATTGAGAAGTATCTTTCTTTCTTTCAACGGCGATTTGTTTACGTAGCACGTAACTCATCGTACAGCACATGGACAGGACCGTTCCAGAGAAAATATTTTGATCCATAATTGAACTTTAATTTACGGAAAAAAAAACGCAAAAATAGAACTTTTTCGTATAAGACTTTTCTATTACAAATATCGTTAGGAAGCTGTAGTTTAATTTTTATAGATTATCTACGCCACACCCTGTATACTAGAGTCATTAAATTAGACACAATTAATATAATCATAATTATAATACAAGGTATGCTGATGATCTGATTATCCTGAAATCTAGGATTGACTGCTAAAAAAAATAATATGGACTTAAAACTTTATAATATTTTAGTAAGTAGTAAATTGTTTTTATAGCGTTGAAGAGTATGTCAATAAATTGACATTTAAATATACAGTGTCCCCCTAAAGTCGTGCACAAATTCATTATTAGGTAAACAAAAGAAATTATTAAAAATTCCCGAAACAGGTAATATACAGGGTGACCTATGTTCGAGTAATGACGTCATCACAATTTTGTTTAAATGGAACACCCCACTTTTTTTCCAATTTTCGGATTGCCCTAACTGAGCTGATTCCAAAAATATACCAAAAGTTGCTTCTAATTGTTATAGGGAGGACAAGAATACCCAAATTATTTATAAATACTAAATTTATTTACAAATAAATAAACGTACTAAAAATTGAATCAAATCACCAGAAACACCTAAATTAAATGTTCAAATTGTTGACCATTTACTGCCAAACAATGGGCCAGACGGGAAGTAAATTCTTGCTGTACATTCCCAATGACTTCAGGCGGGATCGCTCGAACTTCTTGCCGAATTCGTTCCTTCAGATCGTTAATACTGTTTGGTTTATTGACGTATATTTTGCTTTTTACATAACCCCAAAGAAAAAAGTCGAGCGGTGTTAAATCTGGTGATCTGGCGGGCCATTCCTTAGGTCCTCTTCTGCCAATCCACCGATGAGGAAACACGTCATCTAAATAGCGGCGAACAGCGCTGGCATAGTGCGGTGGTGCACCATCTTGCTGAAACCAAATGGTTTCATTGGGCAAATCTGGATCTTCTTCATTTGGAAATAGAACACTCAAGGAAGGAACTAAATGGAACTGAAGAAATTCCAAATATCTTGCACCATCTAAATTTCCTTCAAAGAAATACGGCCCCAAAATTCGATTACCAACAATTCCGGCCCAAACATTGACCTTTTGGGGATGCTGAGTGTGTGCTTCCATCATCCAATGTGGATTGCGATCTGACCAGTACCGACAATTCTGTTTATTGACGGTGCCATTCAAATAAAAAGACGCCTCGTCGGAGAAAATTATGCGTTTCACAAAATCCGGATCTGCCTGACATTCTTCCATCATCATTTCGCAAAATTCTGTGCGTCTGTCGAAATCATCGTCACATAATTCTTGTACTAAGTGGACTTTGTAGGGATGATACTTGTTTCTGTGAAGAAGTCTACTCAATGTACTTTCACTCATTCCTAAATTATCTGCTACGACTCTCAGACTGGATTGCGGGTTTTCATGAATGGTCAAAAGGGCTTGTAACTGCACTTCTTCATCTACAGTCGGTCGGCCAGATCTGGGCATATCTTTAACATGACCATGATTTCGAAACTTTGCTTCAGTTTGGCTAACCGTGGATCGATTTATTGGTGGACGATTGGGATGAATTTCATTAAACAAAACACAAACTTCCTCATGAGTTCGAATTCTATCACCATATTCGATCATCATAAGAATTTCAACCCGTTCGGTTTCACTTAGCATCATGTTTTTTAATTAATTCAAAAATACTCAATATTTTAAGGAAGAATAATTCAAAATGGATTTACTTGTACAATCTTAACAAACTATTTAAAAATGATTGCCTGCAAGAAATACACGAGCACGTTCTGTCAGGCATATAAAATTAAAAAAGCATCAAAGAAATTATAGCAAAAAATAATGACATTTTAAAATGATATGTGGTGATATGATTCAATTTTTAGTACGTTTATTTATTTGTAAATAAATTTAGTATTTGTAAATAATTTGGGTATTGTTGTCCTCCCTGTAACAATTAGAAGCAACTTGTGGTATATTTTTGGAATCAGCTCAGTTAGGGCAATCCGAAAATTGGAAAAAAAGTGGGGTGTTCCATTTAAAAAAAATTGCGATGACGTCATTACTCGAACATAGGTCACCATGTATATTAAATTATTATTTGAAAAAATAGTAAATTAAATTCAAAAATCGACCTGTTTCGGGAATTTTTAATAATTCCTTTTGTTTACCTAATAATGAATTTGTGCACGACTTTAGGGGGACACTGTATTTTACATATTCACTTCCCGATTCCTTTTTATTATTTAAATTATATTAGTGACACGACATGTAGCTTTCGTATATAAAATTATCAATAAACAATATACCTACGATACGCCGCTGTGGAATCCGCGACTTCATTGATTTTTTTCCCGGTAGCGATTTACCTCCATTTCACAGTTATTTTGCCTGGGATAATCTAATAAAGCGGCAGCATTTTTTACCGGCGTATAAAGGGCAAATATTAACTGAATATTAACATCATCCGACACATTTCTCCGCGAAAAGAGGAATTAAATAACTTAATCCGCATCAGGATTCAACAGTTCCTCCCGCGAGCGCGAGGCAGAAATCATTAATCAACAAAAAAATCGTCGGGGCCCTTTCACCTTCGAAATTTATTCCCGTCGCTCTTAACCGGCCTTATTATTATTGTCGAAAAACCGTGAAATATCGGGTCTTTATTCATATTTATCGCCGCCGGGTTTATCTCGGGCGCGCTACACTGAGAATAATGTTTAGTATCATTTAATAAACGAGAACTTTATTACAAGCGATGAAATGCCAATTTATTGTTATCAAATGGTTTATTTTGTCTAGTTGAAGTATTATCGGTAAGGCATGGATGGTGACATCTAGTGGTGGCGCTGTGAAACTACTTAATTACAAGAGCAATAAGTTAATACTAGAGTCAATAATAAAATGTAACGATGATTAAATCATAGGAATTAGGTACTATAAGTGTCCGCAAGATTTGAATTTTGCGCTATTTGTGCTGTAAAGTATTGCCAGAGAATAAAAAAATAGCGTGACAGTTGACAGTTCAGAGTTATTGAAATTGGAGTGCTACAAGAAAGAACACCGCCTTTTCATCATTGAGGAATATTTTTAAAGTAATGAATATTTGGCAGTTTTAGTTAACTTCATCGAAGAGATTAATTGAAAAATTCATTCGAATTCAATTCGAAGCAGTTTGTGAGTGTTGCTGAGAGTCCACCTTGGTCAAGAATGGAACATTTCGCCAATCTCTCCACAGCGTATTCTCACGAAATATTTACGTCTTCGTGCTTACAAAGTTGAATTGAACTGAAGCCTACTGACCACCCAGAGCGATGGAAGTTGTTGGTTGAATGGATTATGGAAAAACAAATGGATGCTGTTTTTTCGAACAAAATCATCTTTAGCGATGAGACTCATTTTCATCTTGATGGCTCCGGTAATCGACAAAATTTGGGGAACAGAAAATCCACAGCGTGTCATTGTTTGGTGCGGATTTTGGGCTGGAGGCATCATCGGACCATTCTTCTTCGAACATGTGGCTAGTTAGGCAACAACAGTTAATGGCGCTGGCCGTCGCGATATGATAATCAGTTTTTTGCCATACAGCCCGAGAAAGAATTCAATTAGTGCATGAGTCATTTCCTGGTCTTGTAATTTCTCGTTTTGGTGATCAGTATTGGCCGCCCAGATAATAGGATTTAACGCGGTTGGACTTTTTCTAGTCTAAAGTTTATACAAAAAAACCCACTACCACGTACGCCTTGAAGCCAAACCAAAAATAATGGTACAAGCAGTAGTGGATTCTACACACTTACCTTAGTTCAAAAGTTGATACTTAAAGAAATACAGGGCGTCTAAGTGAAAAATGTATTTTCATTATTTTTGAATAACCTTTTTAAAATTACATATACACAAATTTTCAGTATCAGTGGGATTTTTTGGTATATTTATGGACAAAATTCCTGTTACAAAAGAATTTTCATCCAATCGTAGCAATTTTTTTTAAATACTCATAAACATCTGTACTTTAAACAGGAATTGCAAAAATTTCGATATTTCTATGCCCTAAATTATGGCAAATTATTTTATATGCCTAATCACGCAATTCACGTATTTGAACTCTGCGCATATTTTTGAACAAAAGCTCTAGAGTCCACAATTTTCATGCAATCGCAGCAATTTTTTTTTAAATACTTCTAAACGTGTGTAGGTACTTTAAGCAGGAATTGCGAAAATGTTAATATTTTTAAACTCTAGATTATGGCAAGTCACCTTATGTCTATTTACGCAATTCACGTATTTGAACTGTGCGCATATTTTTGAACAAAAGCTCTAGACTCTGAACTTCCCTTCGAATTGTAGCAGTTTTATTTAAATAGTTTCATAAATGTTTACTTTTGCTAGGATCTAATAATGGGTTTAAGGAAGTGCTAATTCTCTAAAATTCACTTAACGATGAGTTCAAATACGTGAATTGCGTGGCGGCATAAAATGCCATAAAAAAAAGCTTAAGAATACCGAAATTTCGGCAATTCCTGCTTAAAGTACACACGTTCACGAGTATTTAAAAAAAAATGCTACGATTGGATGAAAATTCTTTTGTAACAAGAATTTTGTCCATAAATATCCCAAAAAATCCCACTGTGGCGGCCATTTGCGGCACTTTGCATGTCTTTAAAACGTCATAACGTTTTTGGTCCTCGTATTTACCACAAAAATGGTGGTGGCGCTGTGTAATTTTCAACCCAAGCTATTGAGATACCGCTAAACTGGCAAATTTGTGCAAGAAAACGTTTCTCTCGGTGTACAAATCCGGTTGCATCCGGATGTATAATTCCCTCTGCAAATGGCTCGAAGTAATTCCCAATTTAGGACGGCCCTTTTATTATAATAACGGGATTCGGATGGCAGAGGTAATTTTCCCTTTCGGAAATTTGTATACGCCCAACCGGAAGTAATGGGATTTATCTTAAAATAATAGTGTAAAGAAGGCTTTCTTTAATGAGACCCGCTTTATTTTCATGGAGGTATGGCGTCCGAAAACCGTTTCTGCTTTGGGCAACAATACAGGGTGTAACAGATTTTAATGGTCGACAATGTTGTACAAGAAGTAAAAAGGTTCAAACTTTAGTAAAACATTTTGCAAGTAGAAACTCTCCGATATAGAGTTTTAAGCAAAGCACACGACAAGAGCGCTATAAAGGCACGTAGACTTCGTAACTGATGTGACATTTGATGATAATTCATTACCCTCACTTCAGAGTCACTTTCTTGAAATATTGTTCCATTTGGCACGATTAAATTTCGCTACCGAACGAACACTCAAACTACACTGAGAAAACATATCTCATTGAATTATTACCTCACCAGATTCACCTTTAAAGTATTATTTAGTAGCACATAAATTTCAACATTTATTTACTATCTCTCAGTGATATTTGCATTGGCCCTCCATTAAACAAATTTAGTTATTTTAGAGTTAGTCTTTATTATTACATAAAAGTTCTTTTCGCAACTTGTATTATTTAGCAGTTGTTGTCATGTTTCGAAACTTTTCGCAAGAAAGGCATAAACAAAATGACACAAGTAGTAATAATTGTTACAATCATCATTTTTATTTATCGGGCTACTTTGAAATATGAAATAATATTTTTTAAAATGCTCGTAACTTCTAAACAAATATGAATTGGACATATGTTCAAAAAATCTTTGACCATCTGTCAAAGTTTGTCATAGAGCTTGTGGAACACCTTGTATATATATATATATAAACTGCGATACATTTATTTTTCTCGATACGAAATCGGTTGTTTCGACATTCCGCATTCACCGGAGCCCCGGATTATTCCGGACCCAGGACGTTAACTAGTTTTATCGTTTGATTTATAGTTGGGAAAATAGAGTACCCCATTATTCTATTAGTTTATCACGCTTAGGGCATATGTGCAGCGACGGCCATAGCCTCTCACCTAGGGTTTTATTCCCCTATGAAAAATGCGACCTCCCTAAAACCCAGGTTTTAGCAACTCGTGATGCTTCGGATGAGTTTGAATAGGATTATCCAAACATGGGTATCACTGCCTAATGTTTCACAGGCCGTACCGTAAATTTTAAATTCAAATTTACGATATGACCCAAAAATTAAATTAGAGTAGGTAGTATTAGCTATAATATACAGGGCTAATATTAAATGTATTTTAAATAATAAATAGTTTTATTTGCCAAGAAATTAGGAACAAATAGTGAAATTTGAATTAATAATAATGCATCATTTTTTAATGGGCAACATGTTGAGGACCACTGGCTTCACTGTAGCATTCAGCTAAATCTACAATCTACATATTGATTTTTTTCCATACTTATCAACTGACTTGATACGACGTGCAACAACGCATTTTTGTTGCACAGAAAATACTCCTTAATGTATCTACCATTTCACTATTCTTTTAAAGCGCCATGTTCAACTTGAATTATATTATATTATAGTTCACAAACAAAATTAAACAAACTTAAAAGATATTTAAAAAAATACCGCCCGTGAAAATAACAAATCGACACAAATACGTTATGGAATGAGCTGATTACGGTTCTGTTAAGAGCTGTGGTTCCCGAACTCTAGATCAGTTGGGCAACCAAAAGCGCGCAGTATATTTAATACCTTCCATGTGGACGTGGTTCTCAAAATGGTGTTACCTGTGAGCAAAACGTGTACGTTATTCAGACTCGGAAATACCTATATTTAATAATATTTAATAATCTTACGAGTTTTAAAAAACTTTTTTTCAAATAGAATGACCCATATTTCGACTGATATAAGGTCGTCCATACTTATCTTTAACAGTTTTCCAGAAAAATCAGGTTCTTTTCTAAAGTCCGAAAAAGTAGCTATGTAACAGCGTCAAGAAGGCCTTGCAAAACCATTTTTCTCTCACATTTTATCAGGCCTGAAACTGACAGTGTCAATATTTACTGGCATGTTTAAAGAGTAGTTTGACAAACAAAAGTAAACCACTAACAAAAACTAAAACAAAACGCAAAACAAATTGAAACTCAGATCACAACAAGGAGAAGAATACTTAGACCCCTGATTTACATCAAGTGTCCTCCATTTTGATTAATACACAAACGAATTCGGTTTTTAAAACACTGTTCAACATTGGTCAGCACGTCTGGCGTAATTTCTTGAAATGCTACTGTAATGCCTTGCCACATATCTTCCGAGGTAGTTGGTGGTGTAACGTAAACTTTGCTTTTCATAAATCCCCATAAAAATAAGTCGCAACTTGTCATATCTGGACACCTTGAAGGCTAACTCACTAGTCCTCCGCGCCCAATCCATCTGTTGAAAAAAGTTTCGTCCAAAAACTGACGAACCGCAGCGATATTGTGAGGTGTCTGTTAAAAAATTTAAATAAACTGCTCCAGTTAGATGCTGGTCAAAAAAGAATGGTCCAATGACAAGGNTATTTAAAAATATACCGCCCGTGAAAATAACAAATCGACACAAATACGTTATGGAATGAGCTGAGTACGGTTCTGTTAAGAGCTGTGGTTCCCGAACTCTAGATCAGTTGGGCAACCAAAAGCGCGCAGTATATTTAATACCTTCCATGTGGACAGTGGTTCTCAAAATGTACATGTGACTGGACGGGTTTTGGACGGAGAAATATTGTGTAAATACAGGGTGCTCCATCTAAGAGAGATTCTTTTGTAACTCTGCAACTGTAAAATTTATAAAAATATGGCGTTAATAAAAGTTGCCTGGGATCATGTGGGCCATGTAAATAAAATATTTTTAGCTTTACAGGGTGTTCCATTTCGCGTGGACGCTACATAACTTTAACATAATTCCTTGGTTAATATTAGGTAGAGTTTGTTAAAGTACATGGTGTTTAAAACTTACCGTTTTCGAGACAATCAGTTGTTTTTGAAAAAATATGATTTCAGCTCTCTAAATGAGGCTAGATAGCGTCTAAATCGTAAGAGTTAGAAACCTGCAATTTTCACAGTTCGTTTTGGCATAAATTACTCTATCTTGTTATATGTGAGCAAAACGTGTACGTTATTCAGACTCGGAAATAGTGATGTGTCGATCCGGCTGGATTCGGTACAAAGGAACGAGTCCGCGGTAGGATCGAAATGAATCGAATCCGAAAAGTCAATCCGAGTCGTTCCACGTTCCATGTATCGAATAGGTACCGGAACTACCGATACCGAAGAAACAAACTTCGGATCTCCGAGAACCATGCCGTCTGGCGCACTTGTGCGGCTATCGTAAATCTTAGCTACAATAAATGTTATATGGAACCTTACGATACTTTTCTTTGTTTTGATTAGTACATTTAAATTTTTAAAGTTTGTATATATATATTCTTTCATGTATACCTATCATAACGAAATATTTGCCTTCACTTAGAAACATATATTTCAACGATTCCCTTTTTGAAATATGAAAAATAATAATTTTTCATTATGATTTAGTTAATTCACTTTTAATTACTTATTTATATATTTTTAAGCAAAGCAGTGCATGCATTTTTTGAATGACTGGTAATAAATTAAATCGATTTGCATTTTATTTTATGTTCATCTTATGGGTTTGTCTTAGTTAAACGCATTGACTCGTATTATCCAATCATTAATTTAACGAATTTAAAAATAAGTGACTTACGTATCAGAATTTATTTTCATTTTACTTTATTTTAATTATATATTTTGCCAATAAGTAATTGTTTATATTTACTAAATGTAAATATAATCNGTAAAATCCTATGTATCGACGTTGTACTAATACAATTGCAAGGCCTTCTTGACGCTTTACATAGCTACGGTTTCGGACTTTAGAAAAGAACCATTTTTCTGGAAAACTGTTAGAGATAAGTATGGACAACCTTGTATCAGTCGAAAGGGCATTCAATTTTGCATTCACCCATGACAATTAATATGGATCATTCCATGTGAAAAAAAGTGTCATCTCGTAAGATTACTAAATGTAGGTCTCAATATTTCCGAGTTTGAATAACGTACACGTTTTGCTCACAGATGACAAGATAGAGTAATTTATGCCAATAAGAATGGTAATAACTGCAGATTTCTAGATCTTATGGTTTAGACGCTATCTAGCCTCATTTAGAGAGCTGAAATCGTGATTTTTTTAAAAAACAATTGATTATTTGAAAGCGGTAAGTTTAAAAAACCATGTACATTTAATAAACTCTAGCTGATATTAACTAAGGAATTCAAAAACGCAATAATATGCTTGGTGTTCCATTTAAAATAACAAAGTTATGTATTAAAACCATTTTTTAATAAATTTTACAGTTGCAGAATTACAGAAGAATCCCTATTAGGTGGAACACACATAAATATTTAAGACTTATTCTGTTTTATTATTAAATTGATGTTGAATTTCGTTTCTTTCTCATCAGTCCACATGCACATACAGGCATATTAACAAAAAGTTAGGAGAAACATTAAAGTGCAAAAGAATAACTTAACAAGAAATTAAAAAAAGACGTATCCGTGTGCCGGAAGTTTTAGATTCTAAATTAAACATTTTCTTTTTTCATACGAACGCCGTACCTAAATGAGTGACTCAGTTTTCCGGTCCAATTGACCTTCATCATGACAAACAAACGAGCGGAGCGCCCCCTGGAAGCTTTTTCAATTCATAACCGTCCTTTTCCATTTCTTTTTATAGCTAATTCTTCTCCTTATCTGCCGTTTCTGAGCCATTACGTCTGGATCTGAGTTATCTTCGCCCTCTATTTGACCAAATTTTAATTAAACCGGTAAAAAATTATTATGAAAACGACTCGTTTTTCTAATTAGCGTTTAATTTACTCGTCCCCGGCGTCGGCTGTTATTCTTCGGGCCCGCAGACCCCACTAATTGCGCCGTTAGGTCGGCCAGGCAGTAGCCCGAGACCAGACTTTGGAATAAACAGTTCGTGCCTATCCTGTTTGTCTTCACCAGATTCGTTCCTGATAGGATAGGAATTGATAAATTATGACACCGGCAATTTTCTTGCGAGTGAAAAATTGAAAGAGAAACATATGCATTAGTTTTGGGTCTAGTTTGCCTTGTTAAATATAGTGTAGCAGAATGTGCGTATGCATATGTAGTGACGTCACTAACGAGACATACGAGCACTGAAATGCAACAACATTCTGTCGCTTTCCAGAGCTCTTACAACCTAAATATCTTCATATCATTTATTTAATTCTTCAAACTACCAAGAAAATATGTACAGGGTGGGCAAATAAGCGAGGTAAGCGGCTGTATCTCAGAAACTAGTGATCGTAGAGAGCTACGGTAAATAATTTTATAGGTAAAGTGGGCAAGGGAAAATGCTGGAAATTATTTTCAAGTTTCCAAGATGGCCGCCAGTGGGCGTTTCCACCATATTGAATTACATAAAGTTACGTTTCTCACGATTTTCCCCAATGAATGTAACAAAAAAGTATTTGCGTTTTAATGTTAACTTAAAGTCGAACATTTTTTGTAAAAACAATTTTTCTCTATCTTTCGAAATAAAGTGGTGGGGGGTATTTGAATGTTGTTTGAAATAAATGCCTGTAACTTCGAAACGGCTTAATGGATTTGGATAAATTTGGTATCATTGAAAAGAGCATTTCTTGGGCTTTTAGGTTTCTCGTAATCATGACAGTTGCGACCTACACGGCCGCCGATAGAGGGCGTTATTCGATATTATAACCAAAATATTGGATTTTCTCAAAAAATTTAAATGCGATGATATGACTTTTTTTAGACTAGAAAATAGACAAATGACCAACCAATAAGCCTGCGCAAACCGCATCTTAATATCTTTTTCCTAACTCAAATTATT
>NW_019416705.1:179633-184436 GCF_000390285.2 Anoplophora glabripennis | reverse complement strand
GAAATAAAAAATACGCGTTAAGATGTTTTATTTTTTTGCATCAAAACGGCGCCCCATACGAAGAAAAGGCAAGAGAGATTTTTTGTCACAAATTGAACAGGGAATTCAAAAATGATTTTTAATTTGTAATATCGCAGTGGCGTACCATTTTTTTCTTTAAAAAAATTGAGATTATTACCCGTACGCGCGTCAATGATGAACATAAAATTCTTAATTGCGTGTCAAAAAATGCGCAATAACTACCTCTTAAAACACACCAAATTTCATTTGCACATCTCGACCGGTTTCAGAGCAATAAATTAAATCGTCAGTTTTTAAGAAAAACTTTGACACCCCGTATCATTTGCGGACATATGTTTATAAGCAAACTGCCACTATTTTCTCAATCACCCCCTGAAATTTGTCGCAATTATTTACTAACACCCTGTATAATATAGAGTTACCAATTGTGTCGAAACAAAAGCAGCCGCGGAGTCAGCATCTCGTTGCTGACGTCACGCGCCGATAAATGGAACTGAGTCGGCTGGAGAGCATCATACTACATTCACACTACGGCAGAAACTGACACTACACGAGAATAACGTTTAGATTTAAAAATATGTTACAAACACATTTTTATTGGCTAATAAAATTTCATAGAAAAACTTCTTACCTTTGAGTGCAGATGTGCCAGATATTCCAACCAAGGTTCTACAACTGAAAAAAGTACAAATGTATTAAAATGCATTAAAACATTAACAAAGTTTGTAATTATTTAAAGTAATCCAGATGGGTGTAATTATTTTGAATGGATTTCAATCCAAATTAACAATAATATACACGATTATTCACGCAACTGGTTCAATATTTTCATTGAATAGTTCATGGCCCGTAATTTGGGTTTTGAAATTTTTGACAAAATCCTATCGTGGTAACTTCGTATCCTTCTAATGAACCAGTTGCGTGAATAACCCTGTACAGTGCTGGCCATTTTTTAATTGCAGTACAGAGAACAATGCATAAGACACATGAATGCGCGAAATTCACAAGTCAGCGACATCTGTTAATGTATAGTGAAGTCACTGTATGTGACAAAAAAAAACTGATTGTTCACTGTAAAAAAATTCACTCAAATTTCACTCAATTTTACTCAATAATGTGTCAATTTCTGTCCACGCTCGATTGAGTGAAATTTTCACTCTATTAGTATGAGTACAACCGAGTGAAACTATTGCATCAGAAATTAGTGAGTTTTACTCAAATCCGAGTTACTGCTAACTATCAATTGAGCGACTTTTGACTCTATTCTGAGTATATAAAACAAATTTAAAGTTGACACAATATACACAATCCGAACTACATATTTCTAAACACTTATTATAATTATGAGTTTTCACAGAAAAGTGTGTGTGTGTCCTAGTATTCAAGTAGGTATTGGGGTACTTTGAACCACCCCCCACTCCTCCACCTTTTCCCTTCCTCCTCGCCTTCCCCGCCAACCAATCAGAGCGCAGCGATACCCGTCACATAATTAAGGATAACGTCACGTGAAATAAGGATAAACGTCACGTAATTAAGGATAATAAAAGGATAACGTGACGTTTATCCTTATTTCACGTGTCGTTATCCTTATTTATGTGACGGGTATCGCTGCGCTCTGATTGGCTGGCGGGGAAGGGGAGGGGGAAGGGGGAAAGGTGGAGGAGTGGGGGGTGGTCTAAAGTGCCCCAATAGCTACTTATTCAGGGTCAGAAGAGAGATAGTCCAGTCACTGATGTAGAAAATAATCTAAAAGCTCCCAATTTTTCCGGATATCATGAATTTTCCTGAAAATTTGTATACAAGCTCATCTGACCCCCCACTTCAAAGGTTATACTGTCTAGATGTGTGCTTTTTTCTATTTAGGGGTGAAAACTACCCTTGTACGAAAAAAATGCGAAAATTTATTTTAAAGATTCAATTCATGTTCAAATATGTTGGATAAAGTTCCCTTCATTTGTTTTTAATCTAATTTATGAAATTTAATTACTTTTCAAAGTTGCAACCTTTAAAAACCATCCCTTATAATAAAATAAAATATTATTGAAAGCTTGAGATGTTTTAATGGTATGCATATATTGAATTATAAACTTTTTATTGGTTTTCAAACGATCTATGATATATTGCTTTTCAGCCACCCAAAAAACTCTTATGGAAGACCTACCCCTCATAAAAAACCCTACCCCTTATAGAAAATTTTCCTAAAAATTATATGAGAGTATGATGATATAATTATTATTTTTTAATATCATTGAATTTATTCCTAATATTTCTTTACTAGAATATAAAATAAAAAAAAATTATATACATTATAAATGGATACGTGTGTGTGTGTGTGTGTGTGTGTGTATTAAAATACTTACTCAAATCAGTTCACAAGTGCTCCAAAATACACAAAAATTATGGTAATTTATCCGTACCGAAAAAATGCGATTAATTTTTTTCTGTAACTTTTGCAATTTTAGTTATAAATTTACTCAACAAAACATTTTGTAGGGAATTTAAAGCATTTGAAGTTCTGTGATTTGCAGTTTTTGTGAGCCCTTCGTTTTTTAGATTTGAAAGCTTAAAGGGCTCAGGAAAGACTGTCTTGGAGCTTAGTTTTGAGCTTCTAACGGTCATAACTTAGTCAAATTTTGTCCTACAAAAATTTTAAAAAAGCAAATTGTTCAGAAAGAAAAAAACCTACAATTTCTTATTCTATAATTTTTCTTTGAACTTTGTTAGTTTTTGAAATATTTTGAAAAAAAGGCGATTTTTTTAAAAATTTAAAAAATGTATTCAAAAGTAAATGAAAAATTTTTTTAAATTTAGGCTTCTAAAATCGTTCAAATTCCCACAATATACTGTTAATACATAAATAAAGTAAACTGCATATGGAATGCGTTTAATTTTTTTTTCCGTCAAGACATTAATTTTAATACCGATTTTTTTTCTCAAAAATCAAGACAATCATTTTATTATGATTGTAACTTCATTAGTTTTCATGCTAACGACTTCTACCACAACTAAATTTAAAGGTCTTTTCAAGAACTTTAATAGGTGTTATATATATTTTTCTCGAAAAACCTTTAATTTTTCCGCTACAGGACGTTGAACGTTTCGATTATAGCTATCTTCGAAATTGACTTCAACTTCTGGGAGTCATAACTCGGGTTCTATACCANAAAAAAAATATTATTGAAAGCTTGAGATGTTTTAATGGTATGCATATGTTGAATTATAAACTTTTTATGGGTTTTCAAATGATCTATGATAGATTGCAACTTTTCAGCCACCCAAAAAACTCTTATGGAAGACCTACCCCTCATAAAAAACCCTACCCCTTATAGAAAATTTTCCTAAAAATTATATGAGAGTATGATGATATAATTATTATTTTTTAATATCATTGAATTTATTCCTAATATTTCTTTACTAGAATAGAATAGAATATAGAATATTTAATTGGTCTACATTAATACATAACATATTATAGTAGCTAGTCAAAGAAGACACGATCATAAAAACAACAATTTAAAAACAATAGAACTAAAGCACTAGACATATAGAAATACACATTGATCTAACAATAAAATGTGCTTTATAACGTAATAAACGTTAGAGTAAAAGCGACCACTAAAAGTCATGAACACTATCCATAAAGTCACTAACGGAATAAAAACATTTTGACAACAAATAATTCTTTATACACAACTTAAATTTGACATAACATAGTGATTTTACATGTGATGGGAGGATATTGTACATGTTTAAATTTAAGGAATTTCTCGCAGTCAATGCTAAGCGATATCTAGGTAGCCGCAAGAATTCAGAAGTACGGGTACAGTAATTATGTATATCCGACTGAACCGTGTAACTGGCAATATTTTTATGAATATCCAATAAACAGTTATAAACAAATAGCGATGGCAAAGGCATAATTGCAAGGTTCACAAAAAGTTGGCGACAATGATCTCTATAACCTACGTTGGACAGAATACGAATGGCTTTTTTTGGATTCTAAAGGTTTTTAAAGCGCTAGAGCAGCCTCCCCATAGCACAATACCATAAGACAAGATTGAATTAAAGAGGGAAAAATAAACTGATCTTAAAGTATCAGTGCTAATCACCTCTCTCAGTTGCCTTAACAAAAAAACTACCCCAGACAGCTTTTTATTCATGGACTCAACATGGTCAGACCAAGTCAATTTATTATCAATTGTAATACCAAGGATTTTAACAAATTTAAGTTCTACATGCCCTGGAGTAGTGGTAAACGTTATACTCTGGGATTTATCTCTATTAATTTTTAGATTGTTATATGTAAACCAATTTATGGCTTTAGATAGCATGTTAGATGAATCTTCAGTTAGACATGAGGAATCTTTATTCATATTAATCAGGGTGGTATCATCTGCGAATAGTATACACTTATTAGGTGCGATAGCAAAGCAAAAGTCATTAAGATATATCGCGAAAAGCAAGGGCCCCAAAACAGAACCCTGCGGAACACCGTGATCAATACGGTTAAACTTGGAAGTATTACCATTCACTGTAACGCACTGACGTCTGTTTTCCAAATAACTTGAGAACAGATTAAGGGCGCAACCTCTAACACCATAGCAACTTAGCTTCCGCAGTAGTAAGTCGTGGGAGACACAATCAAATGCCTTTGTCAAGTCACACAACGTAACAGCTACGTGTTCTCCGCTTTCTAGTCCCATTACTATGTATTCAACAGTTTTCTGTAAGGCCTGTATGGTAGATCTACCACGGCGGAAGCCATACTGATTATTTAACAAA